>NW_005843137.1:207616-208443 GCF_000455745.1 Alligator sinensis | reverse complement strand
GGGTGTCGTGGGGCTGGACACGGGATGGGGGTAGATGTCGGACAGATGTGGGGGGGAGGGTTAGAGTGGGGCTGGACCCTGAGGGGCAGAGGGAGGGAGGGGAAGAGTGGGGCTGGACACAGGAGTGGGGTAGAGAGAGGCTGGACCTGGAGTGGTGGGAGAGAGTAGCGGGAGAGCAGGGCCAGACATAAAGGGGGTAGAGTGGGGCCAGACCTAGTGTGGGAGGGAGGATGGGTGGTGGGGGTGGAGTGCGGCCGGATGCAGGGCGCTGTCCACGCAAGCCCCGCCCCCCCAACTTTCTTGATGGGCAATTTGCTAATATACTATACAGATATTAGATGCATTTATACCATTATAAGTGTGTGTGTGTGTGTGTATGCGCGCGTGTGCATGTACACACAAGAGTTTAAAGTAAATAACACATGAAAAATCCACATCTACATGTTTGTAAGGCTGTGGACATGTGAATAGAGAAGGAAAGCTGAAGACATAAACCTGGTACAAATTGCATCAAGGCAGTTGTGTAGAAATTCACAGGCACTACATGTGAAAGCATGGGGAAAATGGGGAGCTTCTTGGTTTGTGCATTAGGAATTATATATCTTTGTCATTAGGTTAATTGAGAGCTAGGCTAGGTAGCAACTGTGCAGCTGTCTCTATCAGCTGTCAGAATCAGGTATGGTGCCATTGTGTTTGATGTCTACCTTATCCACGTGTGACAGCTTCAATAATGAGATGCTAGTTAGGAATGGAAAAGAAATATATCTGCTAGCTCCAAATAAATTAGATAGATTCCAAATAATCTATAAGTAGCTGCCAGCAGACTA
>NW_005843137.1:203117-207585 GCF_000455745.1 Alligator sinensis | reverse complement strand
GGAATTGATAATCTCAGAGATTTCAGCAAAAATAGTAAAGTAGAGCCATGGGGATTTGGACTAGGTTTAGTGAATGGGTCCAAAGGGAAACTGAAAGGGCTACTTTTTACATATGGAAATATTTTCATTTGCAATTTCAGTAAAATATGATTAACCATGGGAAATCAAGACTGGTGTATTGTAAAGGCCAACTTTTTAGAAATACAATGGTACAAGTTAGCATACAGCCTGTTGTAGGACCAAAAAGCAACATACTGCAAATTTGATTTAAATGAGATTATATGATGAATCACCTAGTCACTGTGTCTATTGGAAACAGTGTACAATGGGAATTGTACACCCTTCCTTTTAGTTAATTATGGATTTTGTAAAATTGGGTAAAAGCCACAATAATTTATCATACCATGTGTCAGAATTCTGAACTTATTTTATGAATTGATGGTAATTCATCCATTTTATATAACAAAGAACTGTTCCCAATCTGGATGGCACTGAGCACAGTCTCTCTTTAAAATCAGTTATGCAAGTTTCTGCTGACCAAGCTTTACTGAACGTGGGCAACTATAGAACTAACAGAGACTGAAACTTAAAATTATTTTGCCCATGTTCCACTCTCTTCCAAGTTCTGCACTATTTAAACGGGAGAATTTGATATCTAATTATCTCTCACAAAGGCTCTGTAGTTCGTAATGAGTTTCCAAAGCAGCAATATTTCTAGAAGTTCTCTAAACTATTGATTACATGATTTAAATATTATAAATTCATTAAAATGTTTCCTCATTTGCTTTATCAGGAAGTTAGTGATTTGGAACAGGATTTAACCCCCTTCCCCCTCCCCCACCCCCAAAAAAAAAACTATGTTGTAGGAATGTGCTCCAGTTTAACCACATGCTTAAATCCTACTGACTTCAACTGAATTTAAGCATGTACTTAAATACATTCCAGAATGGGCTGCGCTTCTGCACCCAGGGCTTGATACATATAAATATCTTGAAAACACAGATTTCTAATTTGTTTTAAAATTGTCTTTTATAAACTGCTTTTATTTAATTTTTATTTAAATTTTAATATAAAACAGAAACATAAATCACTGACATTGTATGGGATCATAAAACCTCCAGCAGCTGTCAGCATAATAGCCCCTTTAACCTCCAACTGTGCAAACCCTGCTAGCAGACGTTTTAAAACTGACGGGCTTGGATAGAAGTAATTTTTCATAGAAAAGCTGGCAATTGAGGGGTGGAGGGAAGATGTTTTTATCCTAATCAGATTGTATCCAGCCATTGGGAACTTTTCCATCTATCACAATAAATTTGGAACTCTCTCCTGAACTAAACAGTCTTCAGCTTTTTCTTGCATATCAGCTAGGTTGTTTCTCTAAGCACTGAGCCCTGAAGCTGAGGCTGCTCTTTCCTTTCTTTACAGCTTTGAAATTTCTCCCTGTATGAATCCCTCCAAGCTCTAAGTACGGATCCAGATTTACTATACTTTACCAGATTTCTTCCCCTAATGCCTCATTTCTCATTATTGGTTATTTTGTGAAGATAAAACTCCATGTGCTAGTATTAAGTCATTCTGCTTATTGTTATGATTTTTGTATTTGCAAATCATTTCCTTCACACCTTATTCCCAAATGTTCTGCTGCTGGTTACTTCATTACAACAAAAGAATGTGTTCTAGAAAGAGTTAGCAAGCTCTATTACTGTGCCAATTACTTATCCTATTTTACATAAGTTAAACAATGGCAGTGTGTTGACAACACAACAATGGCAGTGTGTTTTCTTTTAGTGATAGAACTAGTTGCATTTATTGATATCAGTCAATATTAACATTACTTCTAATATTAACTTCACATTATTAAAAACTCAGTAACAAAATGATGACACCCAAATACTCACATATCCATATAGACTTGTATTAATTGATTTGCAGTAAAGAGAAAATATAATGGGAAGTGAATACAATGTCTTCTATCAATTTAGTTAATATACTATAATTAATTTACTGCCTCAGTGAATTTGCTTAAATGCTGCCTTTAAATTTTATTGACAGTATAACACAGGTTATATGTTAAATTCTTCTTTGGTATATAAACAGAGCTCATAAATGAATATAAAATATTAAACAAGGTTGACATTCATAATTGTTAGAACTGGAGGCAAAGAATTCCAATGAGATGGGTACTAACTCTCTACTACATCAATAGTAACTACTTCAATAGTCATAGTCTCCAAAGGCAAAGTAGATTATGTTCTGAACATCCATTAATGAGTGCTGATATATTTGTAATTAAGAATATTGCAAAAATTATTCTGTTGCAAACAGATATTTTATATGTAATAATATAAGTAATATGGAAGTATTTGTTTTATTTTTAATCAAATAGCATTAAAACATTCCATCATTTTTTATTAAATTACCCATTTCTGTATTACATTCTATTTTAAAACATAGCTTATGTGAAAGATCATAATGTTCATAGAAATTACCCTGCCATATTTTATGTTCATGGTGAACAATGAGTTTACAATCATAGGAAACAAAAGCTTTTTTTTCTAACCTATTTGTTTACTAGTAGTGAAAAGAAGTGTCGTAACTAAACATCTCAGAGTTTCATAGTCTCATAGTTGGTAGGGTTGGAAGGGACCTAAGCAGATCATCAAGTCCAACCCCCTGCCATGGGCAGGAATGAATGCTGGGGTCAAATGACCCTGGCTAGGTGATTATCTAGCCTCTTTCTGAAGACCCCCAGGGTAGAAGCGAGCACCACTTCCCTTAGAAGTTGGTTCCAGATCCTAGCCGCCCTGACTGTGAAGTAGCGCCTCCTGATATCTAGCCTGAACCTACTGTCAGTCAATTTATGGAGTTCTAACAGTTTTTTTTCTGTTAAAAAATGGATGCTGTCATGTCTACCACTTTTATTTCCTAAAACATTGTTTAAGGTCATGGTGTTACTTTTTGGCTTCTAAACATGCAAAATAATCATGAAAACTAGGGCTGTGTAAAGCTTTGGTCCCTGATTCAATTTGGCAGCCAAATCTCTAAACCCAAATCAAATCAGAGGTCCCATTAATCTCTGAATCAATTCAGAACCCTCTGAATCTATTTGGATAGATTCAGACAGATTTGGCGATTTGGACGTAGATAAATATTTAAATGTTTTTTTCTACATAACTCTAGGTAGCAGGGACTCTGAATGTTGTGGTGCTGGGGCAGATACAGCATCCTACAAAAGCATGCATCCAGTGCACTCCCCGGCAGACCCAGAAGTGGACCAGAAGTACTTCCAGTCCAGTTCCGGGTTCACTGCTGAGTGCGCTGGAGAGCCTCCCACACTCCTGTGGGCTGCTCTATGCGCCTCAGCACTGCAGTGATCACGAGCCACACCTGCTACCTCAAGGTATGTAGAAAAAAAAACCTTTTAAAGCTGTGCCTGTGTCCGAATTGCTGATTCACCAAATCAGCATTGAATCTTCAGATTCAGATTGGGCTGAATTCAGGGCTGAATCAACGAATTGAATCACTGTTCTTGATTTGGGCTGAATCTGAATTGAATAGGGTCCGTTTTGCACAGCCCTAATGAAAATCATGGTTATTTGTAATACCGTGCATTACAATTTGGAGCGGAAATACTCCAAATTTGTTATTTGGAATGGAAATTCAGTTGTAAAATCTCCAGGAGAATTAAACAACCATGTACCCATTATAGAAATAAATTCCTTAATTTAGGCCGTGAGTGGTAAATTTAACTTTAGAAGGTTTTATCCTCTCTAGTATACTTCTTACCTTATGACTGTCATAAGAACCAGCCCCTAGGGGAGGCCACGATGCCCCTTCATGGCCATCTTACTCCTGCCCCATTGTAGCTTCACCTGTGTGCTGCCCTGGTGTCTCATCTTGATGTCAATGCTATCTTACATTGGCAGGCTGACCCCATGAAGCTTAGAATGATTCTACTAGTGCTGCCCTTAGCTGGACTTTCAATCTCACTTATCTCTTCCTGGACCCCTGACCCCTCTGAACACAGTCTTTTCCTAGATTTCCAACCCTTCTGAACACCAGTGGTTGTATCATCCCCAATCATGGCCTCACTGGCCTAATTGCCTTAAGAGTTATTATCATGGCCTCCAGCCACCCCCAAATGTCATGCCTCACAGATTTCATTCAGTCACCCGCCAGGCCCTCCAGCCCTATAATGGTTTCAGCCCCCTGTGTTCCTGACCCATGCCAGGCTATTGCCTTCAGCCTACAACTACTCAGCTTTGGCCCACACAGTTTGCTGCATCCCAAATCCAAGCATGGGCTCTATCTTGGCCTCAGCACCTCTCTTGGCTTCTGCCTGCTCAGGCCCCTGGCTTCAACTCACATTAAGTCCTTGCCCCTGTGGAGCTCCAAAACCCAGAGTGCCCTTAGGCACCTCATGGCCTCCAAACCACCTCTATAACCACAACTCAAGCTTTCAGTCTCA
>NW_005843137.1:187748-203086 GCF_000455745.1 Alligator sinensis | reverse complement strand
CTTTCCCTAGGTTCTCCTCACTATTGCCTATAGTTCATGGTTGCCATTCCCAGGGCCCTTCCCCACTTTTGTCTATAGGCTTGAAAAGCTATGAAGCAACTTTAAAGAATTATTTTGCCTTCTTACACATGAACAGCAATGATTTCAGGAACCACAACAAAGCTATCCTTTTACCGCAGATTGTACCCATGGAATTACTTTTTTTTTTCTGATGTCTATGCTACACAAAGACGAAGTTCAATAATAATAAGTTATAAAAATACAGCAACAAATTCAGGTTGTTGCAGAAGCAACAGTCATACTCAGACATAAATTCCAGCCAGAATAACTTTCCAGTGGATGGAATACTATCCCATTGAAAATCAAAGTGAGTTTTGCCACTCTGAACAGTCCAGATTTTAATCATGGCTTGCCCAGTTAACCAGCATTATACCAAGTATGATCATTTCACATGTAGTCTTAGCATCAAGATGGATATGTTTGATAATGCTTATGCTGTAAGAAAACAGAGACACACAGGCTTCAACAATGCTATAGTTGCTAATATGCATGAGGGGGATACACATTACTGAGCCCAAAGTCTACACTAGTAACTTTTTGTTAGTGAAACCATTTTGGTCAGGGGTGTAATTTTTAGGACAATATAATACTAGCAAAACTAGCATAGACAGGGGAAAATTCAGCAGGGTATGGTGGTGCTGTTGCATCCCCCTTCCACCACCACAGCTGTCTGTGGCTGATCTGGATGCAGAGGGAGCCCCAGAGCTACTCTTGCCCTGCTCTAGCTGTGGGATGCAGGGAGCAGCTATACAGGGTGCTGGGCTCTGGAGAGGACAGTAGTGGGAGCAGGTGGCTTTCCTCAACCTCTATGTGCTCCCCGCTGTGCCCCCACTGTGATCTGTGCTGGCTGGGAGCAAAAGTTGAAAGGAGGAACCTGCCTCTCGCTGTTGACATGGCCCTCAGATGACACAGGTATGGTGGGAGGCCCAGAGCTACTCCTGCCCCATTCCAGACACAGGTTGCAGGAAGCAGCTGTGCTGGGTGCTGGACTTGGTCAGGGACAGTGGGGTATGCAGGTTCTTCCTTCTAATGCCTGCTCCCCCTTAGCTAGTGGAGGACACCTAGCAGGGGGCAGGAAAGGAGCAAGTGTTGGAAGGAGGAAGCTGCTTGAGGCTGCTGCTGTCCCCAGCTGAGCGTGGCATTCCACAGTCTCTCTGCTCAGCTCCTGACTGGATTTGGGCAGGAACAGCTCCCTTTATGCCCAAATCAGCCAGGGACTGTGACAGTGGTGGGTGGGTCTTCCTTTTTGTGAGCCTTCTCCCTGCCCACCTACCCAGTGTCCCTCAGCAGCATGAGGGCTTCAGACAAGTCTCACCACCACCTCACATGGTGTGAGGGGCAGTGTGTTGGACCCCCCCGCCCCTTTTCAGGAAATTCTAGGTCCATGCATAAGTATAGATGAAGCAATTCCAAAACAATTTTCCTCTTTCATCTGGAGAATCAGCAAAAGCTATATACACACACTTTTTTGAGGGGAGGGGGTGTTGAAGGTGGTCAGGACAATTAACTAATCAATCAGTCCAAATTATCCCAGCTATCTACCTGACTGCAGCAAAAACTGGTGGGCGGCCTTCTCTCATCAGGTTATTGGCTTATGACCCAATGTTATAACTAATTGACTCCCAAGAAATCACTCTACTCAATCAACAGTTGAGCCACAAGTCTATATAATTAATCATCAACAACAGGGTAAGCCTCAATAACAACAAGAATAACAATCTAACTATACAACAAGGCAAAACAATGTAACAGCAATTTTACAGCAAGGGCACTAGAAAGCAACCTGTCTCTCCTTGTTACTGGCAGCACACACACACTGTCATTTGGCTGCTTCTCCAGCCACACACACACACACACACACACAGAAGGGATATTGACTGCCCTGGTCCTTCACCCACCAGTCTATGATACTCTGTACCTGCACTCATACAGTGACTCAAGCCACTCACTCACACAGTCAAAAGACAAATGGAGAAGTCTGGCTGCTCTGGGCCCTCATTCACTCTGTAAACTTACTCGAGGCAGAAGACAGGATGAGAGGCAGGACACAAGAGACAGATAGAAGAGATAAGGCAGAAGACACAGATATGATCTTTTAAAGGTTTCAGTAATACCACCCTGTCAATCATCTGTCCAGCCAAACAACTCCTCAGGATAGCAATCAATCATTCATCAATCATCAGTGAGTAAGGGCCCAGAGCAGCCAGACTTCTCTGTTCGTCTGACCCCAGCATTCTTTCCTGCCCAGGGCAGGGAGCCAGACTTGACCTACTGAGGTCCCTTCTGACTCTAATATCTATGAGTCTATCAATCTATGAATCTGGAGCCCCAATCACATCTTTTGGTACCACAGACAAGCATGTTGTGGACCGCTCTAAAATTGTAACTTTGTGTTCCTACCTTCAATTACATAACATATGATCAGCTGTGCATACTCTTCACATAAAACTAGGTCAATGACATCACTAGAGTCAAAAGTTTACTTTCTCCAGAATCTTCTGGCATCTAGTCATTGTGATCATGTGCAGACTTATGCACATTTCTTAACTGCATACACAAATAACCTAACTGTAGGCCAGGGGATACAGCACAAATTATACATATTTCAAGAAAGATTTAGGAATGAACCCTACTGACACAAGTCAAAGGCAAAACTAATATAAGGTTTTCTGTAGACATGATATAAGAAAAAATTCTGAGAATATTCTTTTTTTCTCTCCCTTTTAGACTAGATGTCTTCTGCATTCCCAATGATGGAAATGCTGCCATTTTTATAATGATTCTATGATTATTCTATGGAAATTGTATTTTTTTTAAACAAAACAAAAAGCCTTATCCTAGGACCACTAGCAGGCAGTATACACATTATCATGTGATAAATCATGTGATAAATTGAAACATGCCAAACCGTGACAATTATGTGGTTGTATTGAAAGGGTTGATGTTGGGGTTGCAGAGAGGCTGGGTGTAGGCTGGCTAATTGCACTCTGCCCTCTGGATGGTGCTGGAAAGCTTCCTTTCCTGAGAAAGTTCTGGCTCTTTCCAGAATCTGGGGATGGGGGAAGGAAATAAAAGCCAAGGAGCTGGACTGTGCAAGTGCCTGTCCATGGCAGACTGCTGGTGTAAAGTATCAGAGAGTGGGAATGAAGGAAGTTTGCTACATGGGAACTACTGGAAAGAAGCCCAAAGCAGTGAGGCAAAGGCAACCTGTAGAGGGAAACAGGGAAGCCAAGACCTCCAGGATAAAGAAGAGTTCACTGTAGACTATGATGATTCCTAACTACCACTGAA
Source organism: Alligator sinensis (assembly GCF_000455745.1). NCBI lineage: Eukaryota > Metazoa > Chordata > Crocodylia > Alligatoridae > Alligator > Alligator sinensis. Next base: position 199,735 of record NW_005843137.1, on the reverse strand, counting down.
ACCAGATGTGAACTGTGAAGTGAGAGCTGGCCAGGGATGAAAGTGAAAAGTGTTAGGAGACAGTGTATTTTAAACATTTATTCTGTGTTCTGTCTTCCCCAGTTCCTCTGTAGTGTTCCTATATTAAAAGTTGGGTTATTGTATCCTTAAATTTAGCTATCTTGTAATTGAGTATTAGGGGTGCATGAAGCAGGCCCTATTCGATTCAGATTCAGCCTGAATCAGGGACAGTGATTTGATTCATTGATTTGGATTACTGTCTCTGATTCGATTCAGTTGAATCCAAATCTGAAGATTTGATGCTGATTTAGAGAATCAGGGATTTGGACATATGCAAAGCTTAAAATTTTTTTTCTACATACCTCAAGGTACCAACATGGCTTGTGAATGCTACAATTCTGGGGCACATGGAGCATCCCATAGGAGTGCTGGGGGCCCTCCACGTGCTCAGCGGTGAACCCAAAAGTGGACCAGAAGTACTTCTGGTCCACTTCCCAGTCCACCAGGGAGCATGCAGGGTCCCCCCTCTGTGCCCCCCCTGGCACCGTAATTGGCCACAGGGGGACTCTGGATGCACCCCCCCCGGCCCAGACCCCAGATAAATTAAAGGGTCCTCTGATTTGATTCAGATTCAGAGATTTGGCCACTGAATCAGGCTGAATCTCCACTGAATTAAATCAGGGACCGAAGCTTCATACAGCCCTATTGAGTATTACACCTCATGGGGAGTTTGTACCCTCATGGCTTTGGTCAACTTCAGGTTCTGTCACAGATGCATTCAAGCAATGTATCAAGCGATGGGAAAAAAAAACACGAATTAGCCACAAATATGTTCCACACAATGTGGAGTATCTTTGTGGCTGGTTTCTATTACATTTTATTTGAACGCATTCCACGTTAATTTTAAAGGGCACTGGGGAAGCCTGCCTTGTAGTGTTGAACGTCCTGCAAGCTCATTTAGAGTTCCCAGCACAGGGGAGCTAAAGACCCCTGATGCTGGACTCTTCCTGCACCTGTAAGGTAAAAGTGAAAGGGTTTGCTGTGTGGCTAGGCAGCATGCGTGCCTTTTAAATTCTGCAGCACATGTGAAGCTGCTCCTGATCTTCAGAACATGTGCAAACTAACATTAGTGAACTGCTCCCCACTACTGGATTCACCAAGCCCTGGCAGGATAGACATAATTTTAATGACATGCATGATAGGAGATATGTAATTTTGGCATAGGTGATGCATAGGGAGGGGTATAGAGGGAGGAGAGTCATGTGCCCCCCCCCCCCGAGATTGGCTGCCGCTGAAGCTGCCACCAGCTTCTGTGCGCTATCACCGTCCACCCCCCCCCCAACGCTCCCCTCTGAAGCAGCCAGCAGCGGCTGCAGGCAGTCCCCACTCGCTGCTCCCCCCCACGGTCCCCCCCCCCCCACTTAGTCACAGAAGGCACCAATTGTTCATGAATTTTGGCCCCAAAATGGCATGTTTTGCCACACCAGACATTTAAGACACTCATAATCCCATTATTTGCCTGGGATCTAGGTGTAACTGAAAATGAATAGGATAGGTTCTTCGCTCGTGGAAATCATTATGGCTGAAGATTCTAAAGGAGTCTGGGGTCTTGTTTAACTCCCAAGACATATAACAAGGCTACTCTCATTTTCAGAGTTAAATGTTCACATCACATGAGCTTGTGTTTGCAGCATTTCTCAGGGTAAAAAAAGGCACAGAACTAGTTCACAACAGATGTAAAAAGTAAAGATGGTGTATTGTTCATTCTCTTTAAATCCCTTGCTTCATGAAGCCAAAGCAATACCTGGCTGTATTGTTTGACATGGTACAGAATTTTCCTGCCTGTGCACTACCTCAAAACTGACATAGGCATTTCCATGCAAAAGTGGTCCATAAACTCACTGACTCAGGAAGCAGCATTTCAGATCATTTGTAAGTCGCTTGATGCAGGTGTAAACAACTTGAAAAGGGAATACAATGGAGAATCAAACTCAAGGGACACTAGGTCACTGCCCAGAATAGGAAGTTATGGAGATGATTGTTGACTACATTGTTCAAGGAGGGCTCAGATCATTTAAAACAAATGTGGCCAACCTTCTGAGAGGCATCATATTTTTAAATGTGCTTATTTTGGTTACTGTGCAGGTAATTTCTGAGATACAGTACCAATCTCTAATTTATTTGCATTGAGCAGAAGGAAACTAAACCATGGTATTTGCCTTCCATGGTATAGCTACATTCTGAAAAGTGCACCCTATCAAAAAATAAACCTTGTATTTACAGCAATGCTTACTGCCATTCCAAAACAATAAAAATAAAATAAAACCCCAAACAAAAAAAACTACTCTTCTTTGCACTGCATCATACAATGAAAAAAGACATAAAAAAGTAATGGTGCATGATATCCCAAGTCTAGCATGAAAATGAACAAATGAGAGCCTTGTAATGTTTTGTGCTTAGCTTTTTGATGTGTTCTTTTTCTTTGCTTTTTTAAAGAAAGCTGACAAGCAGAAGAGCTCACCTAGGTGTCACTGAGAAAATCTGCAGTGACAAAGGATACCATAAAGGGAAGACTTCAGTGCAACCTTTTTGAATTAAAATAAGTATGTGGAGTTCAAACAAGACACTCCTTCACCCTTTTCTGGAAAATTCCATTAATTTTGGTTTGCAAAATTTGATCAACATTTCTTGAAAGGAGGTATGTAACAAGAACACAGGCAGTTGGTCTATTGGTCTATGAGAGCTGTTGTTCAAAAACTGTTGTCCTTGATACAATATTAATACATATCAGAAAGCAGGAAAGAGCAGGGAAAAAGACAAAAAAGAAGGCAAAAGTAATAAGAAAAGACAACTTTCTTAAATGGGATTTTATTTCACAATATTTTTGTATTTAGATATTTAGATTACTCTCAAAGGTGAATCCATGAGTTAAGAAGAAAAATAATTCTTTAAAGTTGTTTGTCTATTTTTCAAGATTTAGGCAGTCCTCTACTTTCTGGTTAGTCTCAGCACATATGCCAAAGCAGTCCCAAAGAAACTGTTAGGGATATCAGGATCCCATTTCACTCCCTGTTTGTAGTGTTACCCCTGCTACATAATGTAGCATGCTAAAATTATTATGGTGCTGCTGTGGAAGCCATGTCTTTTGAGGGTACTTTCTTTACACAGGAAAATTGTTCTAAATCAGGATTTCCCAAATGGTGTGCCGCAGCACACTGGGGTGCCGTCAGTCACCTCCAGGTATGCTGTGGCATTCTGGGCTGGAGCCACGCCCCCCCACCTGCTGCTGTGGACACAGAGAGATTGGGACCATGGCTCCAGCCAGACAAGGATCGTGGTTCCAGCCCAAAATGCAGTCCAGCTGGCTGCACACCACCCCTCCCCATCAGTATCCAGCCGTCTGCGTGCCACACCTCCACCCTGTCGGTCTCCGCTGGCCGTGTGCCATCTCTCTCTTCCCCTGCTCTGTTTCCGGTGTGCTGCAATGCTTTTTTATTTAGGTAAGTGTGCCATGGGGCAAAAAAGGTAAGGAAACACTGTTCTAAGTTAATTCAAAGTTGGAGTAATGTTGTATTATAGCAGCAGAGAAACAGGGAAGGGAATTAGACCTCTTCTTTGGATGAGTACAGCAAGCCAACCATTGGTAATGGAAAGATTATTCCACATCATGTTGTCTAGATGTGCAAGCAAAGTTGACTCCTCAGCACTGTCACATTCATCATCCAGATGATTCAGCACTCAACAGCCAACACAAGGAGGATGACCATGGGTCAAAAATTCATTTGGGGAGGGGACAGAGACTAGGTGAATTTATGAAGAAACAGTTAATCCAGGGGTAACTCTTGAGGATTGCAAATCATTCCCATCCAGCTCCATAGAAATTCCTCAGGGAAAGCAATACAATTTCAGCAGAACTCTTTATTGGCTTCTGGTATGGGACAGCTATATGAACCAGAAACATTGCTTTAATACCAATAACCCCAGTTTATCTAGAAGCTTCAAAATTTGATTATTTATTTATAATAGCTTACAATATCCAAATTTCCTCCCAGTATTTTAGTTTAGAATGGTTTAAATTTTACCATGATTGCGCATCTGAATTGTCTAATCCTAGATGATTAAAAGATTTGGAATACTAGAGGCTAAATTAACAGATTAAAAGTATATATTTAAAACCCCCTTTGCCTAGTTGGTCTATTACTGCATACTTGTACTTCAGCTAACAAAACAGCCAACCAAAGCATGCCAGTGTTATTGATATGCCAGTTAAAACACACAAAAATAAATCATGTTGTTTTAATGCATTAATTTCTGCTGTATCTTGAGTTACAATTTTTGTTTAATTGAAGCTCCTCTGAACAACTAGCAGAACAAGTTAAGGCCACAGAAAGCCAATGATTTGGACAATGTTTTTTTAACACTTCCACCCCTCCAAGATACTCCTCTTATTTGTCATTGGACAAAATAAATTTAAAATCAAATGGTCTGGATTTGACCTTGGCCTGAACTTTATCTCTTTTTTTAAAGAGAAAAAAGATTTTTTTAAAGAGCAAATGGATTTTAATAAGAGTATTTAAACAATGTGTAGCAATAAAAATTACATAAAACTCATGCTCAGGAACAATTCAGGCTCAAATAATGCAGTAGTTGACACACTGTTATAAAGATGAGCAACAAGTTCTAATGATATCAATAGATCTATTCATGTATTTTAATAAAACATGTAAACCACTCTTTGTAAGACCTAGAACACAAAGTTGAAGCTTCTGACAGTGAAGTGATTCTCCCCTTACCCATTACATTAGGAGGTAATCCAGCCAGCTTCTTTGCTGTGATGGAGGGACTCATGGGACCAGAAATAATGTAGTACTGGAACCAAATGCTAGCATTATTGGTTGGGATTAGGATGAGCCAAGCCCTACTTTGAAACATGGTCACCAGTTTCAGAATAAACTTCCTTTGCCGCAGGAAGCTCGTCTGGGGAAGAGATGGATCATGGGCTGCCCAATAATCAGCGCAGACTTCAATTTATCTTTTCCGAGTGGCACTTCCTCTAAAGATGACAATTTTTAAAAGTCAATTCATTATATGCCTATGACCTATCTTTGTCATGTCATCTTCAGTTTACATTTATATTTCAGTTACCTAAATATATCTTTCTTTGTATATCTTACCTCCTTGTGACCAGATACCTGAAGTAAATATTCAAGACAACATTCAAGATAAAAAAATACATTATCTAATGAGCTCAAGAAGCATTTTGTTAACAGAAAATATGAATCCCATACATTGTTATACCAAAAGCCCTTACCTTGATCCCAGATTTGAACCATCCTGTTCTAATAAAAACAAAACATTTTGCAATTCATTGATAATAAAAACAGCTTCTGTCACTGACAAAAACAGTCACTCTTTTCTAACAATTTTATATGCATATTTTCCTTTTCCACTAAGTTTTATTCATTTATTGATCTATTCATTTATTGATCTATTTATTTATTTGATGTTTCACCTGTTTTTCAGACCCACTGCAATGATTTCTGAAGCTAACCTTAAGAATATTATTGCAGTTATGGTCTCTAGTGTTTGCATTTATAGGGTTTTGAGAAGTTCAAGCAATAATTTGTACTCATTAATTTAAGCAACACTAACAGGTTTGGCATGAGGTTAGTTTTGCTGGCCAATAAAACTGATGAGCAGGCAAAACTGTCTCTTACAGAAAAAACAATAGGCCTCAGTGGGCTTCATAGCAAAATCCATAACTAATAAGTATTTACAGAAAGTGACTTTGATTAGAAACTCTTTACCTGTCCTTTTGGACGATTTGTGTATGTGAAGCAAGATTCTGGGAAAAGGATCATAAAGAAATGTACATCACACACACACACACACACCCATACACACCCATTTCTGTTTTGGCACTGTCTATACAAGTACAGAATAACTGAAAATAAATCAAAGTTGTGGTGCAGACCTACAAAACTAAATCAAGGATTTCTATTATGGAGTGCTGCAGACCCAAACAGCTAAAATATTTGGCTACCAAATGTCACTGTATTTTTACTATATCAAAATATTTTTTTTTAATTCCTTTAAGCCTGTGAAGAATTAAGTCTCTTACATTCCAACTCAGGATGTTACAACTGAAAATTATGAACTAAATACATAATAATAAAAAGATAAATAATTTCTGGAAGATTTGGTAGCAAAAGGATAAGGATTGAAACATAAGAAATCAAAAAGAGGCACGTTCCAAAATCACATGATCTGGCTCAGAGAGACAAACAAATTCTAAACTTTTCTACCCCAAAACTAGGAATTATTATTATTTTATTAGCATATATTGAAAAATAAGACTTCCAAAAACTTTTCTAGTCTTGCTTAGAGTGTTATTCAGTGAAGGATACGTGGTATATATTATAATAAAAAATAATTATTCTAGTCCCTTCATAATTAACTAACCAAATGCACTTTATTTGGTGACTCTTAATAAACATTTTACAAGATGTGGTCTATCTACAGGCCCTAGAGTAAGGTAAGAAAAATATTTTAGAAGTAGCATTAAGGGGTTACTTTATTTGAAACTAAGAATTATGTTATTGCATATCATTTAATTACAATATCTGTAACATTTATTTTACATATAATCAGTATATAATATATACTGAAATGGAGCAACACGGTTATATGTAATTTTCTTATGAAAATACAGGCAATAAGTAATTTGTGCAATTTGTGTTATGTCCTTGACTTTAATATCACACTTATAATTTCCTGGATTTGTTATGTTTATGCTTGTTGACATTTTCTTTTAGACCCTCTTTAGCAATATGAGATCTTGTTTAATCCTTGTTCAAGGGAGACTGATCGTCTTCAGTGGAGAAAGGCAATACTTACTAGTGAAATTAATTTGTGTGTCAACAAGTCTTTACTTTGTCTTAGCTTCAAAAAGACTTTAAGTACTATTCCATTCTCCATCAACCTTTGACCCATTCACAAGCATTACATTGTTTTGTTGTAATCATGGGTCTGATCTCAAAACCCTTAGTGAATGAATTTCTTGGTTCCTGAGAAAGGGCTTCTTGCAGAAGTAAAAATATTCAAAATTGATTAGGACTATGGAAAAGAAGTGGGGCGGAAGTGTGTATGTTCTGTGTATTATTTCTATCCTTGTTTGTTCCACACTTAATGTTCATGTCAATTATCTTTTCTCCTTTTATTTATTGTCCATCTTATTTCTATTTATTTTAAATACATTGCTGTCTTAGCAATTCATCAGTCTCATTCTAGTTTTATTTAACTGGAAACTATATGGGGGGAGGGAGGGAGTCTAGATTTCATTGTTAACATTAAATGATACAATCCACCACAACAACCTGATATGCTATTGTTGTGCTATGGAGGGGCCCAAACTCCCATTATGGCAAGAGAGTGTTGGGCCACCACAAGCATCCTGCCCCTAACCTCATTCCCAAACTCTAGCATATAATCCCAGAGGTGTCCTGAAGTGATCTTTGCCCATGCTCAAGTACACTAAGTATTTGAGGAGCTGAAGAAAATTTACATTGTTATGGAAAATCTGATTTCAAATATGTTCAAGCTGTACCTCCTGATGATGCAGCACAGAAATTCAACTGGTAAGTAGATGTTATATATTAAGACTACTTCTATCAGCACACTGTCTCAGTGACTCAAATTAAATGCACTAGGCTTGAGCCATTTACTTCCACCATTTGCCTTACAAACTATCCTTAACTATGCTCAGATACTAAAGTACACATCTCTGAATTTATTGCATAGCAAAGATCCTAGTTATTTCTCTTAGCTTGTCTTCATCTATCTCCCTTACTCATTCCCAGGACAGTTGGTAGGTAAAATGGGAACAAAATGAGTGTAGCATACTGTCTGCAGGACTTAACAAGCATTACTCTCAAAAAAACTTAGCATGTGTTAACTATTAGTACAGTGGTATCTGTGAGAGCACAAAAATCACTGCAATGCCACTTTGAAGCCATGCAGTATAGGAGGCCTAGAGCAATAGAGATAAACCCACCAGGCCGATGCTGTGGTCTCTGAAGCTATGGAATCCAGCAATTGTTGTTTCCAATGTATTTAACAATGAAGGAGTGAGGCATACAACAAACCTTATGTGTGGGATTTTCAAAAATGATTGGTATTGGTCTAAAACTGATCCTATTAGAGTGAATAGGAAATCCCATTATCTTAACTGAGAGTATTTAGGATAAGAAGGGGGACTTTTGACCTCCATATCTTAGGATTTCCTGTTTTAAATAACAGACTCTGGTATATAGTATTACTCAATGCAAAACTAGGTTGGGATAGAAAGTGATATACTATCAATTGATCCCCTGTTTACACGTACTATATCTGGATTGCTTAAGTCTGCAACATCTTAATTCATAATCTTTCCAAAAATTGTCCTGTCACATAATGCAGTGCCTATCATAGCAAAGTATTTCTTTTTACCTTTAGCACCCATGCCAGATGCTTTTCTCAGGGTTAATTAATCAAAGGGTACTTGTTAATTAGGTGCCTTCATACCCATATAGATAACTATAAGAAGTTGACAATGTCTCCCTGTCTTGTCAGTGCTTATAATTGCTTTAAAGAGATAAAGCCTGCACAATGCAGGCAAGAATGTGAGACAAAGACAGTGGGACGCCACTCTGATGCTGCTTGGCCCATCTGTTACACAAAACATTTTTGCATGCATTTTGAAATCAGATCTTCCATAACAATGTGAATTTTCTTCAGCTCCTCAAGTATTTCATATGTTGTTAATAGTTAGAAAACTGGTTTGGCTAGAGATTTAATCCCAATATTGATTTATGGTGAAGTTCTTTTTAAGTAATATATATATATATATATATTCTCTTCTGGCTTTTAGCTGATACTCTTCAGAGTTCTCTCTTTTCCAAGACAGTCATGTTACTGTTCAGCCATAAGCACTCTGTGTGATGTTGTTCTGCATCAATAGATAGAGTTGCAGGTAACAGGAAATTAGGAGAGACAAAGAGTTAAGAGCAGAGAAACACTCCATTGTGGCTGTCAAGCTCTTCAGAACAATTTAAGTTTTGTCTGCATTCAGATATGTTTCTTTTCTCAAGAACGAACTCAAGAACAGAAAAGAGAATTTGAAGTGACGGTTGTTTATTCTGACAGGAAACTGTGTACGTGAAAAGAAAATGAATGTCAAATTGAATTTTATAGATAATATATATAGATGTTATTGGCTTCCATATATTGGCTTCCATATATTATTATTCATATTTCTTCACAGTGGTTTTAGACAGCAGACTATCTAAACCTTTATTTTAAAAAAACTTAAAAAACTGAAAAGAAAGATCATTTAACACATTATCACTAAACTTTTTTGATAACTTGTTATTCCTTTCAATACGTCTCAGTGGGCGTGTCTACATGTGCATGACTGCACAGTTGTTACAGTGCAGTCACGGTGCCACTAGGGTCATTTCCAACCCTACTGCGCAGTAGCTCAGTGCGATTGTGCTATAGTGGTGGCATCATGGTTCATGCCTGCCAACACTATGTCACCATAGCGATGAGCTACATTGCTGTAGCTAGTCACTATAGTAACGTAGCATCTTGTGTGGATGTACACAATATGTAGTATACCGTTTGCTTCAAAACTCATTTCTGTTTCTTCAATTTCTGTTTATTAAGTTTTCCCTAAAATGGTTCTGCTGTATCTGTCATTTGTTTGCTCCAAATTTTCTCATTTTCCTCATTTTTTACTGTCAATTTTTTATTATTTTTGCTTTTATAAAAAGCTTTATTCGCTAATTTCAAAACTAGTTTTTAAAGAAAGTGACTCCTTATAATCAGACACTATGTATTAGTATTCCAGATGAAGTCCAACAATTGGATTAGAATAACATGTTATTTTGTATTCTCTCACTTTGAAATTAAAACCTAGTATATTTAATTTTATTTCATACTATGCTTCAGTATGTCAGTGATTTCAAGGGGTTTTGAATCATAAACCTATTATGACCCAGTGCTTATTTCTATGCTCACCAAGAAATTTTTCAGTTTTTCCACCTATGCCAGAAATACCATAAATAGGTTCCATTATGGACCGTAGTAAACCGCATATTAAAGTTAAGCTCAACATTCTATGCCATCATTTTAATAAACTCTACATTTTAATCTTGTAGTCCAGAGTTGTTTTTCCCTGGGCCACTGATATAAGGAAGGAAGATTTTGTGTATAAAATGGGAGACATGAAGAAAAAATATTGCAATTTTGTGAATGAAATATGATGAATAATACTATTTCTTTTCCTATCAGGGGCTGAATTTAGCTGTAAGATGGCTTTCTGTCATTGGAAGAAATCAGTATAATTATCTAACTATGGTATTCGTGTATCATCAGTCACCACTGAATCTAAGGACTGAAATACAGCAAAATAAGAGTAGTAGTATTCCAAAACAAACTAATTCCAAAACAGTCGGGGGGGTTCTGTCCTCCTTGACCCCACCCCCACCTCACCTATGTTAACAGCAGGGGGTGAAAGACCTTTATAAACTATAGGACAATAACAGCTATGAATGACAGCCTCCTACAGGGAGTAATGGTGGCAAAAGACTGTTTAAAATCAAATTACGAATGGAATGATATGATGCAATTGCCTGATAAAGCAGGCTTGATGGCTCACAAATCCTTTTCTAGTTTAGTCTTCCTTGAGCTTTGTATTGTATTGATATGAACATCTATATCAAAGGTGTTATATTTGAGAATATATGAATAAGGAAAATGAGAATTAATTTTGAAGCAAAATGCAACACAGAGGAAATACGCATATTAGGGACATGAGGATGGACCTGCACGGTATTCTGTAACTTCACATTAATGATGGAACTTATGTTCAACTGACAGGTAAATTGTGAGCACAAAAGGGCAAGCATACTTCACAATGGCATTCTCAAGTGTGACATGAAGATATAAATGTAGATAGAAATTGAAGCAAACATGGATGGTACACAGAGAAACCAACAGGCAGAAAATAAAAATAATTGTGGAAAAGCATGAATTGATGTGATGAGGTTCATGGAACAGTTAGAATCTCCTAGCCAAATAAAGGTAATGAAAGACTAGTTTGGCCACTGGATTTATTTGACAGTCTGAAGCCAGATACCTACACTATGAAATATGATGATAAAAGGCTTCCCCCCACACCCTCCAGAGCTGCTGATAAACTCTACCATATTCTGTATTTTTTTCAACAACCTACATGCATTAATTCAATCCTACCCAGATTGAGTTTTAGATATCTACTCCCCATGAGGACCCCAAAATCAACCAAACACTGCATAATGCGCATAAAGCTTTCTCCCATCAGCATACTAACAGCACCAGGGCCCGTTTCTCCATACTAACATTCCACAGAGTGATCTCTAACCTGGGAAACTGAGGTAGCAGTACTCCAAGAGCAGGATGAGATGAGAGAGGTCTAGAAGAAATGATAATTCAGGTAGCAGGCATGGGAACATTCACTTGACACCTTTCCATCCTCTAGAATTCCTGAATTAGGAACTATTGGGCACATCTACACATGAATTAATGTGTAGTAATTACAACACATTAAGGTTAGAATCTGTAATAACAGGTATTGACTTAATGCACTGTAATCAGTGCTGCTGAGCACACATTTTTATGTGACTAATGCACAGTAGACTAATTCTACTGTGCATTAGTGCATTAGCACAGCTTTCATTGTGATGCACTAATGTGCAGTAGAATTAGTCTACTGCACTTCTAGCATCTCATATAGACATTGCTGTTCAAACCATTGAATGCATGTAGTATTGCTGTTTAAACCATTCTACCATTGATATTTGCAGATCTTATTTTCTTCTACCTACTGGGAACTTTCCTTTTACCCAACTTGAACAAAATGTTTCTCTTCCTCTGAACCCTTATCCTCCCAAGCGCCAATAACGCTC
>NW_005843137.1:184677-187738 GCF_000455745.1 Alligator sinensis | reverse complement strand
GCTCTTCCCCCTCCCCCCTCCCCCCCCACACACACCCAGAGTTACTGATATTGCTTTAACATTATCAAGGTTTCAACACATTTTGTCTTTTCTAAACTTTCCATGATTATTTTTCAGTCAGAGACACAAAATGCGTGCTGGGGCTGCCTAGAATATTTAAGATAGAGAAGCTATTAGGAATATTCCATTTTCTGAGACCCTGTAAAGGATACAATAAATATTCATAAGAACAGTAGGAGGGGAAAGGATTATGTGGAGTATAGAGAGGTAGAAGTCAGAAACAGAAAATATTTGGGTTTAGTTTATTGCCTGAGTCGAGGTTCAGAAAATGTTCTTTTTACAGACTACAGTTTATTCTATGCTATGTAGCATATCAGGGGTTAAATCTTAGAAATACAGCATGATAAAGATATAGAATAATATCTTGCACAAAGGGATCCAGCTCACATGCTTAACACTGTCACTTTATTTTCAATCCAAATATGTACTGGGCAGTATTAGAATTTCACATATTTTCTGTTCTTAAAATAGGAGTATTTTTTAAGTATAAGTTGGGATCAAAGTGTATTTCCTCCCTTCTAATCCTCACAAGTATGATTCATATCTACCCCAATCACTAACATCTACATTCACTATAACGTGTCCAAAAGTATAGAGTTACCATCACTTGAATAACATAAAAATTCACAGATGAGGGGTGGGGAATCTACACAGAAAACTCCAGCAAGAGCAAAACTGTTCTTTGATTATTACTAACTTCAGGATATTTTGGTCCAGAATGCAGAAGGCAAATCCATTCACGCCCCAGAGAAGGCCAAATATTCACATGAATGTATATAACTTCTTCCAGTCAAAAACCAATGCTCCCATACTCATAGATACCTCCTAAATTAAATATTCATAGGCATGAGACTTGGGGAAGTAGAGTGGGAGGAGAAGGAAAATAGACAGACAGAGGTGGGAAGGGGACAAGAAGCCACTATAATTTTACTACAGGTCTTTGCATAATTGTTGAAAAGAAGATATTGTCAGATAGATCCTTTAAGCAGGTTTTCACCTGCTTTATATCATAGACCAGGGAAGGCAATTCCCAGATAACATACGAATAGTATAAATAGTTCTATAAGAGGCTAATATTCAGTCCCTAGGTGATGTGTAGGAGGAGGAATGCAGGGAGGGGTGCACATGCAACCCCTGAGATTGGCTGCCACCAAAGCTGCCACCAGCTTCTGCAGGCAGTTGCAGCTCGCACGCACTCCCCCCACCACCACACTTGCTGCTGATGCAGTGTCTCCTGGAATCCTTGCGCTATAAGAATCCTTGACACTGGGTACATCTACACAAGACATTTTACTGTTCAGTAGTGTAGTTTACTGCACAGTAAGAATGAGCATGTACACATGCACACTTACTGCAAAGTAAGCTTTGCTACTTGTGAGTAAATTTACTACCTGCAAATGCAAATAGCAAATTTACTCACAAGTACTTACTGCACAATAACTCAGGTGTAGATGCCAACTGAGAGCAGATTTGGTCTTGGTCTGCCCTGTCACTAGGCGGCCAGCCTGAACTCAACCCCAGGACCCCAGAACTGGGAGCCTCTCCTTCCCTATTGCTAGCCTGCCTCTATGGAAGTCCCAGACACAGGACCTTTAAAAGCCTGCAGGCATTTTGAGCCCTGGGCACAAAAGTGAGGAACCTGAGGGGACCCTTGGCCTCTGCTTCCCCTGCACAGGCTGTGAACCATGGCCAACTGGTGCCTCCTGATACTGTGGGAGCACCAGTGACCAATCACCAACTGGGTGGCGGGGGGTCCTCTCTTCTCTTGACATCTCTCAGTGCCCTCACATTCTCAGGGAGGGGCACCAGCCATCGTCTCCCACTCCCTGGCCAGAGAGGGTCATTCTCAGGGGAGGGCACGTGCCCTCCCTATGTATCACCTATGCTGTGAGCTGCCTATGCCCCACTGCCACTAGCTGGCACTGCAGTGCTGTGCGACTGCCAGGCCCAAGCTGTCCAGCCTGAAGGCTGCTGCAGGCTCCTACCAGGCCTGCCAGAACCCAGGCCCAGTTGCCACTGGGGCTAGCACCAGCAGCCTGACTGAAACCCGTGGTGCTACAGTGTATCCCCTCACCATACAGCTCCTAGTCCTGCACCATGCCCCTGCACTAGATGTTGCAGGCAGCCGCCAAGGCTCAGCAGCACAGGAACAGATGTGTGGAGGCCCAGAGAGCTTGTGCAGGAGTCCTGATGGTGTCATCACCAATGCCATACACTAGCATCCAGGGTCCCAACTGGTTGCAGGAGGACACTGAGAACCTTGTGATGCTGTGGGGTTAGGTGGAGGTGCTGCAGCCCCTGGGTTCCACCTCCACAGCATGCAGGGAAACAGAATACAGTGTAAAAAATTATTGATCTGCCCATGCCCCTACAGCTAGGTGGGCATGCACCTCGCATACTGAAGAACATGTTGATGCCCATGGTGATGTCCTCCTCAACTGTGGGGGGCAGGGACATGTAGTACAGTCAAAGGTAGTCCTCTAGGCAGTGGCAGAGGTTGCAGGGCAGCCCGGGCTTGCTCCCTGCATCACTGAAGTTCAGAGTCCCTTGCCAGATGTGCAGGCTCACTCAGGGCACCATGGTGATCAGCATCATCAGGGCATAGTCGATTGGGCACCCCTTGGTCCATGAAAACAGCTCCTTGCACAGTGCCAGGGACATGCATCAGGGGCACACTTGGGGCACAGTGATGGTATGGGGTGGGGCTGGCCCTTGGATGCCTCCTCAGAAAGGCCCCCTGTCAGGAGGGTGGGAGTGTGGGCAACTCCTTGTCCCAGTCATCTGGTAGCCCTTTGCTCCTGAAGCCTGGTTGCCAGGCTTGGCAGCAGCACAGAATACCAAGGGATCTGCAGAACAGGGGCAAAGCAGCAAGTTCTGCCAGGAGACTGGCCTGTCTTGGCCTGGGAATGGGGAGGGGGAGACAGACTGCTTGTGGCCAGCACCCAGCAGCCCACTGGCTCCTGGATAGTGAGTGGGGATGGGGAGCTCGACCAGCAGCTGC
>NW_005843137.1:182037-184667 GCF_000455745.1 Alligator sinensis | reverse complement strand
TGCTGAACATGGTCCCTGGGCATGTTCCTGTGAACGTCCAACCTGCGATCTAAGGCCAGGCAGAACATGGCCCCTGGTACAGAGCATCTTATCTTTAAAATCTTGAAAATTCTCACAAACAATTTATATCTCATAGTTCTGCATACCCTGCAGCTGCAAGCAAGGGCGAGGATGCAGTTGGCAGCTGGGATGTGGTCTCAGGATCACTAGTGCCCAGAGCTGGAGCCATGGGGATGTGCCAGCTCCGCAGGAAGAGGACTCCGTATTGGACCCTCCTCCTAGACTGGCTGCTGATGGCCGCAGAGGACCAGCAGACAGATGTGCAGATGTGGAAGTTGGATGACACTGCTGCCCAGCAGGACAGGTTGTGGGTGGATGACATGAACCATGAGGAGGTGTGGGACCAGGAGGACTGGGAGCTCAGGGTGGAGCTCCAGGCCCTGGAACATGAGAACATGAAGGCCGTGTGGCAGGAGGGTGCAGTTGTGGCCAGGGCAGTGAGAGAACAGAGAATGACCACCGGGTGCTGAGTACCATACTGGCCCTGGCAGTTGTCTTTGTGATGCCCACTGCCCTACCTCTGTCCCTAGCCCCACCTGCCCCATGGCAGCCACCCACTGCCTAGCAGCTGTACTGCTCATGGGCCTGGGGGGATGTCTAGCACTGCCTCCATCAGCCAGGAGCCCTGGCCCTGAATCCCACCCCAGGTCCCCTGCCACTCAACCCCCCAGCCTGGGCCCAGTACCACCAATCGCCCTGGCTCCACATGGAGATGGTGCTGCCTGCTGCAGGGCCACAACCACATGCCAGCCCTGCTGACATTGGCCACCAGCTGCTGGAGGGAGAGCTGCCTATGCTGGGGTGCCAGCAGCCTCTGTCCCTCCTGGGCAAGGCCTCCCACCTGCTGGCCTCCATGCTGCATGTGCACCCACAGCCAAGACTGGGGTTTTAGCTACCTATCCACAGGCTCCGCCCACTAGGTTCTCCCACCACAAAGCTGCCCACCCCAGGAGGGCACACACACAAACCATATTGTAAAGAATTTGTGCAGGGAAGTGGGTGTTTTATTGTTGGTGGGTTGGGGGGATGTTGGGAGGGGAATAAAGTGTTTTTATTTGAACTGTCTGCAGTGAGTGTGGTGCTGGGGGTGGGCAATGGGGTGTGGGGGCTGTGGGCAGCTGTCCAGGTAGACTACAGCAGGGAGTGTAGGAGGAGGCAGTTGGCCAGCATCTCTCACCCCCAGTGCCCTGGCCCATGCTGGCAGATGTGCAGCTTACTCAGGGCCTCAGGGAGGGGCAGGAAGGGGATGCTGCTGTCTCTGGCACCACAGGTGGTGCCTCTTCTACCCAGCAGGACAGGGTACAGGTGGCAGCCATGCAGGGATAGCAGCTCTGGGATAGCACAGCAGAGCCAGGTTGGCAGTTGCTGGGGGGGGGGGGGGGGGGGGGGGGCGGGAGCTGGCAGGGCCCAGACAGCCATGGGCCAGCTAGCAACTGGTGCAGCAGGCCAGCGGGGCCAATTACAGCAGCCAGAAGGAGCCCAGGTCAGGGGGTGGAACAGCCATGGCAAGGGGAGGCAGAGGATGTGGCACAAGAGCTGCAACATGCTGCTCCTGTGCTCTGCATGCTGTTCCTAGCCAGAAACAGTTGGCCTGGGAGCAGGGCTACCTTTTAAAAATGGCCTCCAGCTGCAGGCAGCTATGGCTGGAGCCTCCAGTTCCCCCTCGTGGTGGAAGGGGTCCATTTCAGGGGCCCAGGAAACGAGAAGTTTGCTGCTAGGAGCAGCAAATCTGCTCCTACATCTCTGCACATATAAATGCCTGCCCCTGGGGGCGCCTTGGTGAATAAAACCTCACCAATTCCCTTCTGTGCACCCGTGATGAACTTATAGGCAGCCAAAAGGTCACCTCTCATCCTCCTCTTGCGGAGGCTGAAGAGGTCCAGGTGCCCCAGTCTCTCCTTATAGGGCTGGGCCTGCAAGCCCTTAACCATACGAGTGGCCTTTCTCTGGACCCTCTCCAGGTTATCCACATCTCTCTTGAAGTGTGGCACCCAAAATTGAACACAGTACTCCAACTGCGGTCTGACCAGTGCCCAATAGAGGGGAAGTATCACCTCCTTGGATCTGTTCGTCATGCATCTGCTGATGCACAATAAAGTGCCATTAGCTTTTCTGATGGCTTCGTCACACTGACAACTCATGTTCATCTTGGAGTCCACTAGTGGGGTCCCGCAGGACTCAGTCCTAGGACCAATACTCTTCAATGTCTTCATCAGCGACTTGGATGAGGGAGTGAGGTGTACTCTCTCCAAGTTTGTGGATGACACAAAAATGTGGGGAGAAGTAGACACGCCGGAGGGCAGGGAACAACTACTTCTCCCCACATTTTTGTGTCATCCGCAAACTTGGACAGAGTACACCTCACTCCCTCATCCAAGTCGCTGATGAAGACATTGAAGAGTATCAGTCCAAGGACCGAGCCCTGCGGGACCCCACTGCCCACACCCTTCCAGGTCGATACCGACCCATCGACTACAACTCTCTGGGTACAACCCTCTAGCCAATTCGCCACCCACCGGACTGTGTAGTCATCCAAGTCACAGCCTCTTAACTTGTTCACCAGTATGGTG
>NW_005843137.1:172638-181924 GCF_000455745.1 Alligator sinensis | reverse complement strand
AGGATGGAGGTGAGACTGACTGGCCTATAGTTGCCTGGGTCCTCCTTCCTCCCCTTCTTGAAAATGGGGACCATGTTGGCCCTTTTCCAGTCCTCTGGGACCTGGCCCATGCACCACGAGTGTTCAAATATTCCCGCCAGTGGCTGTGCAATGACGTCAGCCAGTGCCTTCAGTACCCTCGGATGGAGCTCATCCGGGCCTGCCGACTTAAAGGCATCCAGTTCCTCCAAGTGACTCTGCACCATCTCAGGGTCTATGCTTGGTAGTCTGGTGCCCTGCTGCTGCCTCTCTACCATCCCAGTGAGAGACTTGCCTTGCCCCTCACTTAGAAACACTGAGGCAAAGAACTCATTGAGAAGTTCAGCCTTGTCCCCCCTGTCCATCACCAGTTGCTTCTGCCCATTTAGTAGGGGTCCTATTCCACCCTGGGCCTTCCTTTTACTCCCTAAATAGCTGGAAAAAAAGCTTCAGGTCAAGGTTCAATCATTTGTAGATAGGCTGGTCTTAAAGACTTTATGAATTTATTTTCATTACTTTATAGGGAAAATACAATGTTAGTTTATTGAGGAAGTCAAGTTTTCAGTTTTCTTTTGTTCTCTTTCTTCATGTCTCTGTGTTCTTAGACATCTCCTAATAGCTACCTCTAGGAATGATAAATAGCAATTTCTTGAAAGCTGAGTATAATCAGCTGAGAGATGTGCACAGTCCCACCAAGGAAAATGCCTTGTTGGACTTGGTGCTGGCCACAGGCGACGACCTGGTGAGGGTGCGGGTACAGGTGCTCAATCACCTGGGCGATAGCAACCATCACCTGGATGGAATTTACCATCCAGCGCAGGGTGTCAAAGTCCTGCAGCAAGGCAGCAGCCCTGGACTTCATGAGGACAGATTTCAATGAGGTAAGGCACTGAGGTTCTGGAGGGGAGGGGAGGGGAGTTGGAAGTCCAAGAAGAGTGGTTGTTCCTTAAGGAGATGATCCTCCAAGCGCAAAACATGACAATCCCCACGTGGATCAAAGGAGGCAAAAGTGCTCAAATGCTCCCATGGCTCACCAAAAGCATCCACGAATGCCTCAAAGCCAAAAAGGAGGCATACACCCAATGGAAGGGAGGGGCCATCACCAAGGAGGATTATACCTCCTTGGATCGAGATTGTAGGGGGGCTATTAGGAAGGCTAAGGCAGAGATGGAACTGGGACTAGCGACCCAGATCAAAGATAATAATAAGTCCTTTTTTAAATACATAGGGGATAAAAATAAGGTGCCAAATAATGTGGGGCCTCTGCAGGACATGCTTGCTTATCTGGTGGTAGCACCAGATGACAAAGCTAATCACTTTAACAGATTCTTTGCTTCCATTTTTCTGAGCAGGGACAGGTACCTCCCCCTCACTGGGATTCTGGACAGACTGAGGGGATGCGCAGCCAGGCCCAGGGTCAGTGAGGACCTAGTCGGGGAACTTCTGGAGGGACTATATGTGTTCAAATCACAAGGTCCTGATGAACTTCACCCCAGGAAACTGGCAGAGGTCATTGCAAGACCCCTGGAACAGCTTTACGAGCACTTATGGTGCTCTGGTGAGGTGCCTGATAACTGGAAAATGGCCAATGTGGCCATTTTCAAAAAAGGGAGGAAAGAGGACCCAGGAAACTATAGGCCTGTTAGTCTTACCTCAGTCCTGGGGAAGCTCTTTGAGAAAATTATCCAGGAGCACATCTGTGAGGGGTCAACAGGGGACTTTATGCTTAGGGGCAAGCAACACGGGTTCATTAGAGGCAGGTCCTGTCAGACCAACCTGGTGGCCTTCTATGACCAGATCACAAAAGCCTTGGATGCAGGTGTCGCAGTGAACGTAGTCTTCCTGGACTTTAGGAAGGCCTTTGACATTGTCTCTTACCCCATCCTCATTAAAAAATTAGGTGTCTGTGGTGTTGACGCCTACACAGCCAGATGGGTCGCAAATTTGCTGGAGGGCTGCACCCAGAGAGTGGTAGTGGATGGGTTATTTTCAACCTGGAAAGCTGTGGACAGTGGGCTTCCCCAGGGCTCAGTCCTCGGGCCCGCACTGTTCAATATCTTCATCGGCGATTTGAACAAGGGGGTGAAAAGCACTTTGTTCAAGTTCACAGATGACACTACGATGTGGGGATATGTGAGCATGCTAGAAGAGAGAGACAGACCATAACAAGACCTGGACAGCTTACAGAGGTGGGCAGATGAGAATAGGATGGGTTTCAATACGGACAAGTGCAAGGTGTTGCACCTGGGGGGGAAGAACCAGCAGCATACCTACAGGCTGGGGAACTCCCTTCTTATTAGCACAGAGGCAGAGAAGGATCTTGGAATCACTATTGATTCTAAAATGAATATGCCAATGTGGGGACATGGTCAGGAAGGCTAACCGCACCTTGTCATGCATCCATAGATGCATCACGAGCAGGTCCAAGGTGGTGATCCTTCCCCTCCCTCTATGTGACATTGTTCAGGCCACAGTTGGAGTACTGCATCCAGTTCTGGGTGCCACACTTCAGGAGGGATTTGGACAGCATTGAAAGGGTCCAAGGAAGGGCCACTCACATGATTAGGGGACAACAGGGCAGGCCCTACGAGGAAAGGCTACAGGACCTGAACCTGTTCAGCCTCCACAAAAGAAGGCTAAAAGGGAATCTGGTGGCTGCCTATAAACTTGCCAAGGGGGACCAGCAGGCAATGGGAGAGTCCCTGGTCCCCCAAGCACTACCAGGGGTAACAAGGAACAACGGCCATAAGTTGACTGGGAGTAGATTCAGGCTAAATATCAGGAGGCACTATTTCACAGTCAGGGCAGCTAGGAGCTGGAACCAACTTCCAAGGGCAGTGGTACTTGCCCCTACCATGGGGATCTTCAAAAGGAGGCTAGATAGCCACCTAGCTGGGGTCATTTGACCCCAGCACCCTTTCCTGCCCATAGCAGGGGGTCAGACTAGATGATCTGCTTAGGTCCCTTCTGATTCCATCAGCTATGAAACTATGAATCCTTAGAAGACATAAAAAATCCCCCCCAAAAACAGGTAAGTCAACATAGGAGTTGTTTCCCTGTGTTTTGACTTTGTCAGAGTAGTTTTCTTTTGTGTCTGAGCACCCTAAGAGTTGAACAAACATTTGTTGATTTCATAGATTTCATAGACATTAGGGCTGGAAGGGACCTTGGAAGATCATCGAGTCCAGCCCCCCGCCCAAAGGACAGGAAGTCAGATGGGGTCATAGCGTCCCAGCAAAATAAGCATCCAATTTACTCTTGAAGGTTTTCAATGTAGGTGCTTGAACCACTTCTGATGGCAGGCTGTTCCAGACCATGGGGGCTCAGACAGTAAAGAAATTCTTCCTTATGTCCAGCCTGAATCAGTCTTGCAGTAGTTTGTAACCATTCGACCTCGTCATCCCTTGGGGTGCTCTGGTGCTCTGGTGCACCAGATACTGGTGGTAACCCCTGATAAACTTATAGGTGGCAATCAGATCACCCCTGAGCCTGTGCTTTTCCAGGCTAAAGAGCCCCATGGCTCTCAGCCTGTCATCATAAGGTCTGTTTTTCTGACCTCTGATCATGCGCGTGGCTCTTCTCTGGACTGTCTTGAACCTGGTTTAGGTTTAAGCTTTCTAAATCTAAAGCAGGAACAGTGTGTGAATGTGTTTGCCACTATAGCATGGATAGTCAAAATAAGTAACTGGGGGAGGGGGACCTGTGAGGAAGGTGGGCAGGTCCAGGAGGCTAGTGGTTGGGGGGGAATAACTGGGGGCTAAAAATAGCCCATTCATTGTTGGGGGTAGAAACAGCACAGGCCCAGGGCTACAGTGAGTGGCTGTGCTCTCCCAGCCCTGTGGCTGTCCTGTGAATGTGTGCAGACATTCAGTAGACCAGTTTAACCCACTTCACCTCTGAGGTTAACTAACTGTACATTGGGCACACCATTTTTAAGGTGATTTAAGCCCGGTGAACACCTACACACCCAACAATTTAGATCAAATTAGTGCTTGTACATGTCCTGAAAGACCACACAAGCTTGTTTGGTATGAAAAGCTCAGCCACATTTATTATTTAAACAGTATCAATTCATTAACATGCTTGTCCAAAGGGTTACAAGATGTTATCCCTCAGTGGTTAGCCTTGGTAAAGCATAGGCATAGTTCACAATTCCTTGCATCCCCTAAACCTAATGCAAAGTTTAAAGATTTCCAGACTTCCTCTTATACATGAAGTAAGCAGTTCTGTTTACATCATACATTTACATAATGAGCATTGAGACCTTTACCACATTACCCTAAAACTCAAACTTTGTTATCACCAGGTGCTTTCTAAGGTCTTTGGCTAGGGACAGAAGTTACACATTATGTAAGTTGCATAGCTTGTCATCAGAAACTGGTTTAAAACTGTAACAGAACAGAAGTTCAGTGCACATAAACCAGTTTCAAAATGGCTGAAACTGGTTTAAGATAAACCTGGTTGAATGTAGTATCAGGCTCAACTACTTGGGTCAAACCGGTTTATGAAACTTCTGTCCCAGACCCCTTCCTGGTTCAAGTTAAATCAGAGTCCCCCAGCATGCTTTCCAGCCCTGGGCAAGCTGTGCTGTCTGCTCTGGCAGAGAAGGGTTGGGGTGGGGTGAGAGGCAGGGACTGCTCCCCCAGGCAAACCCCAGCTGGGGTTTGGGACCAGGAAGGGGACTTAAATTCTGCTCCCCCCTCCCCACCTGAGTACAGAGCTGCCCTGCCCTGCTAAACTTCCTGAAAGTTACTGCTGGCTGTGACTGGACTACAAATCCCATGGGCAACTAGGCCACCTTAGTCGGGGGGGCATGTACCCCACCCTGTGACTAGTCCCACTGACCAGAGGAGGAGGCATACCCTATGGGTGATCCTGCTGTAGGGGGAGGATCCCCCGCTGCAGCCGCTTTCAGGAGTGGCAGCGGCTGCTTCTGGGAGCAAGCACCGGCCAATTGCTGCAGCACCTCCCAGAAGCAGCTGCAGACGCTCCTGAAAGTGGCTGCAGTAAGCACAGCAATCAGCCAGTGCTTGCAGGGGAGTCACTGGTGTTCCTGCCTGCCCCCGCCCTGCCCATTGCCTAAGCAGTGAGCACATCTGTAGGGGCTGCACCAACACTCCCGGGGGGTGCATGTGCACCCCTGTGTACCCCCTATGCATCGCCACTGATAAATCCCAAAGGCACCTGGAAGCAGGAAGAGGAAGCAATGAGCAACCCTGCAGAGTCCTGCTTCTGTGATTTTGGACTGCAAATCCCAGAGACCTCAAGGGCAGCAGGAAGAGGAAATGAACACATAGCTCATGTTGGCTATGTGCCAGAGAGCTTTGCTCTAGAGGCCCCCCCCAGCTTCTGGTCTGGGCCACTGCAAGCATGTGGCTGCATTTCCTGAATCAAAACTGAATGTGTGTCCAGTTGTTTCTCAGTTAAATTTCTGCATCTTAGAGTAGCCTGAAAAGACTGAATTGATTCAGCCTCAGGTTTTTTTACTGTTGGTACTTAGTCTCTGGCACTAGCTTCACTGATTACTTTTAACTTTAACACCTTAACCATTAACTTTAACACTCTGATGGTGCCGGTCAGGTTTGCTCCTGCAGGTACCCTAGTGGTATGAGGTCAGCTTTTGGTCAGTGTCCTCAACAAAGCCTCTACGTGAGTTTTTTATACATTGATCAGTGAGCTTATGTCACTCATTACTCCTACAGTAGGACCTATTCCTCTGCCATAAACAAAGACATTGTTTTTATTTTAAAAAATCTTTTTTTTGATAAACCAGTATAGAATTTCATACACAAATTATGTTTTACCTGCCTATTCCTCAAAAATGTAATAACTCAATTATAAATGAATAGGTTCTGTAGGTATAACACAGCCTCGTGACTTTGAATGTCAGCACAAAGGTTTTTATAACAGATACACCTGCAGTTTGCTGACTGTACACCTGCATAACAAACAGATTCATTTCGCTACTCAGTAGGATCTTTCAGAGGGGAAACAAAAAGAGCTATAATAAACACGGGAAAAAGGCTTTCAACTAAAAGAATATAATTTTATCCATTTTTATCCCTCTCTGAGAGACACTTTATGGTGCATCATTGTTGGATTCCGTGTGACGAAATGTTGTAGAATAGGGCAAAATAAACTGATGCAAGTGTAGTGGATTTTCTAGTAATATTGAGCAGACTTACTGGTTTTTACAGTGCTGCTCTTTTTCCAGTCTGTTTCTCCCTTATCCCACTTTTGGCACAAATGGAAGGCATGAGGAACAGAGAAAAAACAGTCCTTCTCTATTCCCTTTGCATGTAGATGACAACTTCCCTAAGCAGCTTTTATCCTCCACCTCCAACTGAAATGCTTATGAGTAAGTGGAATTCAAAAATGGGAAATGATAAAATTGAATATTTAATACTCCAAGGATGAAGAACAAGAGAGAATGGAGTTACTATTAATATAAAACATTCAGGAACTAGGGAAAGATTTTTTTTATTTTTTATTAATTGGGGAGAAGGCCAGCAGGGTTTTTGGGATAGACTATGTGCCACTTTCATGGGGAGGTGAAAGTAGAAAGGATTTTAAAACTGAAATACCTAAGGTAGGTCAGAGAAGCCATTTGTTCCTTTATGCATGGAAACAGTGGTATAGGGAAAGTAGAAAGTATTCCTAAAGTTGGAAAGTGGCAAACTG
Source organism: Alligator sinensis (assembly GCF_000455745.1). Classification (NCBI taxonomy): domain Eukaryota; kingdom Metazoa; phylum Chordata; order Crocodylia; family Alligatoridae; genus Alligator; species Alligator sinensis. Next base: position 175,225 of record NW_005843137.1, on the reverse strand, counting down.
GGCACATCTACACATGGATATTAATGTGACTCAATTAACTCCAGTGCTTATCACACCAGAGTTTATTGGTCCTGGGTGCTGTGTTTATATGTGCACTTGGGAACGCAGCACATTGAACTGCATCAGAGCAGCCCCAGCTGGCAAAGGGACCAGGGGGTCAGACTGCCAGACCAGGGCTACTCTGACCTGGCTAAATGTGCTGCAAAGGGGCTGGCTGGGGGATGAGGGTGCTTCACTGAGGGGCTCAGCGTTAGGCAGCCCTTGCACTGAAGCACCCTTATGCCCCAGTCAGCCGAATCAGAGTCTACATGTGTGCCACTGCACACAAAAAGCTTCCACATCAGGACAGTATTTGTATGTACAAGTACAAACCTGCTGCAGAATATATTAGCTGCCTGCATCCTACAATGGCTGAACACGTAGATGCTGAGATGTTTATGGTAGAGCAAATTAGTCTACTCCACAGTAAATGTTTTGTATCAACATGCCCAGTGTAACCAGGTCCAGGCCCTCAGGGCAGCCTCACTGATCCTGATTCCCACTCTGGCTTCTCAGGGTACTTGCAGATTATCCCACCTGCCACAGTTTTGATGGAATAGATATTTGGGAGGTGACTTTTAGTCCAGAGTAGTTTCCTCCCTCTTTCTGCCTCAGTTCAAAGCACCAGCCTTGCCTGCCCCTTGTTCACAATTCCTTGGGCTCCCCAGCCCTTGATCACAGTCCTCAAGCTCTGTGGCTTTAGCACTCTCATAGATAAACCTACAGCATGTCCCCTACACACCCTCAGCGGCCTCCTTGTCCCTAAGGGCCCTCCTTGCCCCCCCCCAGCCACTCCCATGCCTCACAGCCTTAAAACATAAACGAACCACATAACCCAAAACCACCTAGCTCCACATGTGTCTTTCTGCAGAGCTCCTTACCCACAAGGGATCAGGTCCTGACTTCATCTCTAGCATGGAGCTCTGCAGATATCCTCAGCCTGGATTTACCCCTTCTGGCCAGCAGGGTGGGTGCAGGGTTTGCTAATTACTTTACTGGGTGTAAAGATTGCTAATTACTTTAGCTCTCTAGCATTCTGCTGCCTGCATCTAGCCAGCCAGCTCATCCTTATAGCCCTTTAACTCTGCTGCCTGCCTGCCAAATAACAGGGGTAGAGGATCCTGCTATATACACCCTTCTTCCAAGCATATGGGGATGGTGTTAGGAGGGAAAAGTTATTGTCAATATCCCATTCACCTCCTATACCAACACTTCTGGCATGGGTTGGCTGCTACTTCTGTCAACGACCATGTGGGTGCTTGTTCCCATGAGCTCCACCTACCTCGGTCAGGAACAACATACCATCTGCATGTTCTGTTACATGTACAGTCCTTTATCTCTCCCCGTGTGCTGGCTAGTTCCTGGGTCTCTTCTGCATCTGGTGGCATAACTAGTTTACCACCAGGTACAAATCAAATCCCAAGGTCGCCAAGGCCATGGGGCAGTGGTGATATTCCATAGAACCCCTGTAAGGAAACATCCATCTTTACCCACATGAGTCTATCAATAACTGTCCACCAAGCATAGCTATTGCTTGAATGGCTTTAATGGGTTTTCAAAGGTAACTATTCTCAATGCTTCAACTTTGGCCCTTTTTGTTTATCTAAAGGTTTGTGTGTTTTCAGTTCCTGCCGTCTGAAACCTCTATTTCAATTTCCTTCCACCTACCCTGATGTTAAAATGTACTTACTAACACAATTAGCCAATTTTTCTCATTAAATTATTTAAAAAATAATACGAACAAACAATGGCTGTAGAGTTAACTCAAAAGAGAAGTGTACAAACTTGTATGGAAAATTTCTATTATTGGCAATATTACTTAAATATATAATAAAACAGTCAGAAGCTGTTTTTGCTATCCTGTATCAAGTAAACCACTCACATTTAAAACACCTTTTGCAGTCTCCCTTTCTTGTTTGACCTCTAATGTGTAGCAGGATAGTGTTACATGTCATGACAACACTTTTTAGAAAGTGAACATTTGAAATCACTAGGTAGGTCAGAATATTCAGATTCAGTAAAGCAATCACAACTTGGAACACATTTTTGGCAGAGCTATTCTGTGAATTCAGCTGAACAAAAGCCTCCCAACAGTGGATGCTCCAACCCTTTTTTTTTTTTTTAAGGACATGATTTGTATTACCATTTGTGGCTTTGGACGATTTCTCTTCACGTTATACATATGCTCTTAGAGTTCTTTTTCAAAGTTAAATTCCAATTAGCTTTAGAAAAGTGGAGTTTCTTTGTCAGGACAACAATATGTACTGGCATATTGTTTGGTTTGTACTGCCCATTAAAAATACTGTCATAGGAAAGCTGTCATTTTGCCACAGGAAGACAAGCATTTTGCTTATAAAATCCAACTAAGTAACAGTTGCCAGCAAGATTAGTGTTAGAAGCACTCAAGCTAGAATACTGTCATTAAAGAGCCAGATATTAATAATATATATTTATTTCCTTGCCAGCCAATTTTACCTATTCTATTCAGGAACATTTACCTTCATACTGTTTTGTAGTGTCTAACTAAACCTCTATTACCTTATTTCCC
>NW_005843137.1:137692-172607 GCF_000455745.1 Alligator sinensis | reverse complement strand
CCCTACATGAAAAGCACTTTATCTTAATAGTCTAACTGCAACCTCTAGTTTCAAAGTTACCTCAGAGACTCTCAAAGATCAAAGATTATAGTAAATACTTAATCCTCCACACACACCTTTATTTAAATTGTTTTTTCTCTATTCTTGTTTTGTTTCTGTCAGTCTGTAATAAATTTGATACAAGTCAGTGGGAGTTATGCAAAGCGTGTGTATGTTTTGCAGTATAAAAATAAGTGCAAGTATAGAAACACTTATCATTAAATAAATCAATAACACAAGCAATTAACTGATTCCTACTCTTCAAAACTGACTTCACTGAAGAGACAAGTCAGTCAACAGAACTAACCTACACTTTGGGTTTTTTTAAGCTTCAATTCAGGTTGTTTATTAGCATGACAAGAACATGGGTTTGATTCAGTGAGAATGACTGCATAATCAGACAGAACTGTAAATTAACTAAAGCCTTGGGACTGGATCACATAATGAAAAACCACCTTTCCCTGCACAGAAGTCAACAGCAAAATTCCCTGGCATTCCCTGAGTCTGCACAGAGATCCTTTTGTATTGGAATGGCAGATATTTAATACACCATTAACTGAGAGAGGGGGGTTTTTTGTTGTTTTTTTCCTCAGTTAATTCCTTCCTCACTTTATAAACTATCATTCTACTCATCAAACTATTTTAACTAGAGATTATTTTTAACTATTTAGGAACTAAGTACACCAAGAAAATTCTGTGTTAATGTGCCTTTATGTCATATTTTAAATAAAATGGCTATTGCTCCTCCTGTCTCTTTCTTAACCAGGAATCTCTATCCATATTTATGATGGACTTGCAAGGCAGAGAGCAGACAATGAAACTTCAGAACATGTTTTTCCTGTAACATTTATATCTTTAACTAGCTACACCACTGATGGCTAGCACCCCTGTTGAGTTTGTTGACAGTTATAGTGCTTCAGTAACTCTGGAGTCAGTCTCCTCATATTTTATACTCTGCAAAGATGACACTTTGCACTAAATTTACTCTTGTTATGAATAATATAGAATGCTTGTTAACATGCAAGAACAAAGGGCTGGCTTTACAGAGAAGAGTTTGTGAATTTTGCTGCACTCTCAGAATAAATACAGCAGTCAGCACAGCCATGCTGTGTTGAGACCTTCAAGAAACATCTTATAGGAAGAAAGGTAGGCTCCCCCAAAAAACAAACAATCACACACCAACTTCTGAAACATTCACACGAGTTCCAAAACTTTATTGTCCTATATGACCTATTTGTCACAGATTCCCCACTCCAGAGAACAGGTGATGGGGATAGGGAGATGTGGGGGATGCAGCACTTTCTTGGGACCTCCACAGCCTTGTATGATTTCTCCGAGTACCCTATCAAGCCATCCCAGGCATGGGTTATAGAGCAGGGAGAAGCTCTAGCTTTTTCTTACTTTAAGTCTGACATTTTGATCCCTGATCCTGCATCAGAGAACTACCCAGGAGTTCAACTCACAAGAGAGAGATTTTGCTTCTTGTTAAGGAGATGAAGTGCACCCCAAAGCTCTGAGCAGCAAAGCAGATAGCTCCTCTTAAAAGAAGGCATTTGTTGGTGCAAAGGCCACCCAACTGGAGGACCTCTGTCACCTCCAAAAGATTTAATGGTCCCTCTGTCCTCAAACGTGTACACACAGCCCCGAGTACTGCAAACTAACTCAGCTGTTCTCTCTCCAGTCTGCTCAGGCCAATTACCCCAATGTAGCCTGGTTACTCCCCTGTTTTGAGCTCTCTTCAGATTCTCTCTCTCACAAGCAGACTTCATTTTTCAAGCTATCCAGTCTATTGTGGTACTTATCTCTGCTTCCCTGGGCACCTTGCTTCAATTCCAGCTTTGTTAAAACATCAACACAACTATTCAATTAGGGCTGTGCGAAATTTCGCTGGCAGTTTCGTTTCAACATGTTTCGAGCTCTAATTATTGACTGTGTAGCTGCCCAGTGACTGTCATCCTTTCCTGAGGTCTCTTCCAATCCCAGTGCTCGGGGGGAGCCAAGCAAGCCTGCAGTTTTCACCCCGCTGCACCCCAAGACAGACACAGTCCCACAAGCCCCCATGTCACGAGTTTTGCCTGTCAGCAGCCAGAGGTGCAGGGCCCCAGAACCCAGAAGCCCCTGCAGTTATCTCCTTGAAATTTGGCAGGTCTCATGCACTCAGAAGGGGATACCCTTCCTGTCAGTTTAATCCAAATCAGGCCAGAAATGACAAAGTTATAGGCTCTTTTGAGCTTCCCCATTATAGCCTACAGGCAAAACATTGAAACCGTGTCAAAACAGTTTCATTGAAATGAAACGGAACAGCAATTTTGAATTGAAATGAAATTCAAAACAAAATGCTGTTCCATCAAAACACAAGTTGAAATGGAACAGTGCCATTTTGCACAGCCCTATATTCAATCCTTTGTTGATGCTAGAGGCCAGTCTTGTCTCCTCCCAGGTTTAGGCAGCTCTGGGAACTAGAATGGAATCTATGAACACTTTCTTCTCTATGTTCAAACCAGTCAAGGAAATGGAGGCATTTTTACAACACAAACAGATTTAAAGCAGGAAAATTTAAATAAAACCCATAGGCCACCATATGTACACAGTATATTTGATACCAAATAAATACAATATGGTTCCAGTGGAACAAGCATTTTCATACTTGAGTAACTACAATTAGATAACTAGACCCATATGTAGACATCTAAATCAGAGACTTGGTTTTCATATTTAGACATCCATTATTCCCTCTGAGTATAATAAGAACCAAGGTGTAACTATTTTGTATTTACTTGTATTTCATTCCACAATACTAATGTAACCTCTGTCTTGGGCTGTGTACTTCTATGTACCACTGTTCCAGCTGAGCACTTCCTTAGACAATGTAATTAGTATATGTGTTACATGTATGGGAGGGGGAATATATTTTAATAAACTAAGACATTAAGAAAACAACACATAAATTATCTTAAAATTAGAGATAATCTATATCCCATTTTTGTATAGCACAGAAGTCACCTTGTAATTACTACTTCCACTCAAAGGGTATGTACAAACATTATATCCAGTTGCTTCACGGGGCTTAAATCACCCTAAAAATGACATGCCTGATATGTTACCTCACTTTAGGAAATAAATTAATGTTAGATTGATAAAGGGTTAACCCAAACTACAAAGGCTTAACCTGAATTAGAAAAGTCCTGTACATATTCATAGCACACCCCCTGGGCTGTGCTGTTCCTACCCCAGCCTTGATCCTGACTAAAATAATTTTTATTCTCATGACAACCCTTCTCCCCCTCCCCACCTTCAAACTGGACAACCCCACAGCAGACTCACCAATCCTCCCAACCCTGACCCCAAGTTACTTACATTGAGCTGCCTACACCACTCCCAGCAGTTGCGAATACCTGAAAATTCCACTCACAGTGTAGGTTTAGGCAGCCTAAAGTAAGCCACCTAAATCTAAACCAGCTGCAGAGAATGCTTGTTTGCACCCAAAAACATTCTCTTCACATATTAGGCACAATATACAAGTAATGCTACAGTGGCTTTGAGACAAGTACTGAAGTTTCCCATGACTGGTGAGCAGTGGGCACATGTATATCTGATTAGCCCCTAAATTGAAATGGGTTTTTAATCATCATGATTAAAAATGGAGGGGGCGAGGGGGGTGGGGGGCAGGCGGGGCAGCCATTGCTGGGCTGTGAGAGTGGGCGGAGGATGGGCCTGGGTGATTTAGAGATTCAGCAGCAGTCAAATCTCCTAATCAAATTTGGCCAAATCGAATTGGGACAGTGATTTGGATCACCTCATTGAATCACTGTCCCCTGAATCAGCCAAATCCAAATCTGAAATGAATAACAGCCACTTCATAGTTTTATAGTTTTACTTTCCACAGGCCTAATATTTATTATCGGTTTACTTGAATTAAGTATTCATGAAATTAGTGGTATATTTCTCACATGAATATGTTTGCTTTGTCATGTACCCAATTTACAGTTTTCCTAAAAAAACCAAGAAATGTAATAAAGGAACATTTTCCTGCACTAATGGAATTCTATTTCCTAGAATTCCTTACATTAAAATCCTATGTATGAATACTAATTTCCTTCAGACTTACCAGATAAATAGTGTCTTCCTTCAGGATTTTTTTTTAAAGCTATACCATTTTTCTTATATAGCTTGGCCAACTTTTCAAAGCTTTTTTGGATAGATATCAAGGGATCTCAAAATCATAATATAAATAAATATATAGGAATTCATGTCAGACTCAAGATAGGTTTCTCATGGGCAACAGGAAAATGTTTAGGAGAGTTCTTTTTTATCCAGCTGAAAAAATATTCACAGTTATGGAGGAGGATTAATCTATGTACTTATTCATTCATTTTTAACCAAAAATGATGTGGGCAATTCCCATTACAATGACCAAATGCACAAGTATGACAAAAGTACATTGGATCACAATGAATAAAAGAAGTACTAATAGTACTAGGACTAGGAAGACTAGTTATATTAGTACAGTACTACTATACATTGAAAATCTCAGCACTTCTGAACCCAATATACTCACACTGAAGTCAATGGCAAAATGTCTACTGACTTCAATAGGGGCATGAATGAACTTCAAACTGCCACTTTTTTCAACATTGTGTTTAGAGTGAAAAAATTGTACAAATAATTTAATATTGTCTTTTTTTCATCGCTACCAGATGCCTCCCCTTTTGGGAGATGGAGGAGAAAAGCTTGAAAGAAAAGATGAAGAATAATCAGGAAGATACAGAGTTTGAGGAAGAGAATGGTGAAAGAGGGAAAAGTGAATAGTGGAAAAAATGAGAGAGGTGGGAGGTGTACACTGATCATAATAAATATATATTTATACATTCAAGGGTATCTGGTCTCAACACCCCAAAGGAGCTAAGAATATTTAGAGGACAGCCCTGGCATAACCTCAGAAATGACTCCTTCTTAAAAGTAGCTCCCATGCAATAAAGTCAGCATAAATGGACAACATGCTATCTTTTAAAAATATATCTGTAATACCAAGCCATGCATGAATTTTATGGCCTTGCTAATTTTACATCTGTCTTGGGAACTATTGATTTTATCTATATGCATCTGATGTCTCTACTCATTTTAAAAGAACAATTATGAGGCTGGGTCTAACCTGCAAATAACCTATCCTAATGATATTTCCTTGGGTACCTGGGTTTACTTCATTTTAGAAGTTAATTTCATTTCTTTAGAAACACTTTGTTAATCTAGCTATTCAATATATATTTTGTTAGTCTATTTATTGAATATTTCTTCTTTTTTTCCCTTCCAGCCTGTGAGCATAACTGCATCTGAATCATACCTCTGGATGGCCCCTCAAATGTCAGAGACTTTCTCTCATTATATTTTGCACTAACAGCACAGCTTAAAAAGAAATGGAAGTGTTGATAATACATTGATTTCTGGATCCATCAGGATGGTTCTTGATTTAGGACTTTAATACTATAGTCTCTGGATGCTGTATATCTGCTAAACAACAACAAAAAAAAGACTTTGCATTCTGTTGTTAACCCTCCAGTTCTGATATGTTCTGCAGTGGTTAAGTTTTGCAAACTCAGATTAATGTTTAGAATGTTTCTGTTTCTTGATTCCCAGACAACAACACTGACCAAGAATGCCTTTTTAAATTGAAATCTTTTCTTTCTTGTTGTATGGAGACGTAGTATGGGTTATCCACACTTTCTAAACATCCATACTGATTTTCCATAATGCACTATTGTACACCCTGGGCTTATCATGAAGACCACCTGTAAAACTTAGCTGGCACAAAATATAGCAACCAACGTACAAAAAAAAAAGTAGACCAAGGACATCTCATTTGTGCTCTGGATTTAAGTATGGGTCTTAACTGAGCCATAAGTCCAATTCAAGGCTCTCATCATTTGCAGAGCTCACCATGGACTGAACCATGACTCTTTACACTGCATCCTGGAATGACAATTATTTAACCTGGGACACTTCAAAAAACAAAACTCAAATTATACCTTGAGGAGTCAGGACAGAGCTTCCTCTATGAACAGTTGACAGATTTGGAACCACTTCTCAGAAACTAGGTTGAGTTTAAGCCTATTTGCCATTTGGCCACATTTCGAGAAGTATCTCTTTACATAAGAAACCTCACAGAATATGATCTTTGTAAATAAGAGGACATGAAGGAAAACAAGATAGAAACACCATGCTGCCATAGGGAAGATCTTGTAAAAGAAACAAGGTGTACACAAGCGGAAAAAAAGCTCAGTTACATGCTTTAAAATAATGTGTAGAAGTAAAATGGTGATACAATTAATTTAAGAATTATCTCCAGACATAGCATTGTATTTGTAGTTATTATTATAGGGAAAAAGGGGGCCTACAAGAAAGGCTAAGAGTTACAAAAGTAAGACTAAGAATTAGGAATGAGAAGACAGAGGTTTCCTGGAAAAACTTCAGATATTCTTTTTTACTGTGGTACTTTTATGGACCTGCTCTGTTCTGTAATTTAATCCATCTAGTTGCAGTCAGGTGGTAGTCAGCTAGAAAACTACAGGGGATTTCACCTTCTCTACCTTCCTGTGGAAATCTCCAACTGTGTCATAAAATATTGAGAATAGTTCTGGTAAGATCAAAAAAGCATGACTTTGCTGAGCGATAATAGTAGCTAGTCCAAGTGTATGAACAGTCTGCTTCCTTGATGACAAGCTAAGGAGCTGCTTTCAGATACTTCCCAAGACACAATATGTCAGATGATGCTGGACTCCAAACCCCATATGACTTCCTTCCTTCACAGTTTGTTTCTTCTTTCCATTTTTGTCTTGATATGGTTTGGTTTGGTTTTATCAAAGGAGGTGGGGAAAAGCTATGCAAAAATGCTCTTATTTTGAAATATAATATACTAGCCTTTATTTTCATATACCTATCTAGCAAACTGTCTCACAAATAGCTTTCCAAAAATGGGCACCATTTTAAGATGGTTGATTGGGAAGCCCTACAAAGACTTATCATCATATGCGAAGCCACATTGAAAGGTAACAGAAGGGGAACAAAGATTGAAATAGCACAATGCAGTCAGACACAAGTACAAAAAAAAGAAATAATGTCAGGGAAATCTATGAATAATGCTGAGAACCAGTGAGCATCTGAAGAAGAATATTCTCATCATAATATTCAAGGTTCACAGAGATGTAGGAGCTGGGATACAGTCACACGGTAAAAGCTGAAGGAGTAGGAGTTACAAAAAGATCTTATTGCATGAAACCTGAAAATCTTAGTTTCTTTGTTAAGATACTAAAATGAGAGGAAAAACATGAAAAATGTAATGTTTTTTCATGAAAAGAATAATAAAAACAAAGTAGGTCACCAAATTAGATGAACAATTTGGGGACATAAACACTTCTTATCACAAATTCTTACTTTTTCTTCTAAAATGCTCCATGAGCTAGAAGAGAGAGTCTGTTTGGTGGCTTTAAGAGGCATTTCTGTATTTCACTCCAAGGCTTCAGAGGAAAATAAAGAGCAGTTACATGGCTACAGCAGCATCAGCTGCAGAAAATTTTCAACAGCAGTGTTTGATACTGGTAGTGTGATGAAAGGAGAAACTAACCAGGACTGATGGCACTAAGGATCCACTTCTAATGAGAATGAGTGCTAGATTTACCTCAGCAAGGATTCACATGTAGCTCAGATTGAACAAGCCTCCCCTAAAAAATGCTTGCATCCAGCGAGCCTGAACTCAGGAAGGATGGTTATATTTGACCTTAGGCCAAAAGATGACAGGCAGGTCTCAGAGGGTCATGCTAGCACACTAATCATTCTTACTAATTTTCACATACTGTAGAAATGAGAGAGAAAACACACATCTTCATGCTTAGCCATTTTTAATTTAAAGTATATCATATAAGACGTTTCAAGCATAAAGTGATTATGATTTTTGTAATGTTCTTCAGGAAACGAATGAGTCATGGACATAGCTACAGCATCTTATATGCATTAACAGGGTGGCCAGTATATTATATGTATTATTCCCTATACAGACATCAAATTCAAAAGGTAAAAAAGCCTCTTAATATGAAACCACACAAAAGAGTGGAAGTGAAATTTAAGATCCAGGGGACTGTTAAGAAAATTTCCCTTTAGATATGGTAGCTCCCAGATAGAAAATCTTAAAAGGGAAACTGTCTGAAATTGTTAAATTGAAGAAAATATCTGCTTCTAGGAACAAAACAAATAACCAGACTATTCAAGTAAATTCTCTCTGCCTATTTTCTGTTATTCAGATAGCCCAGATTGAGGCCTTGTGCCTGTAAAAGAATAGAACAATTTTAGAAATTGTCATTCAAACATACATAATTGCTTTTCCCCCCCTCATATTTGATCTGTAAATATTATAGTGCTCAATGGTTGAAATTTTTGTGTGGCCTTTGTTGATCTGAAATCTACTTTTAATTCTGTTGACAGAGGCATTTTTAATGAAACACCTGCAATGGCTGGGGCAGAACTCACAGCTCTGTTGAGAGCTATTTCTGGCAAAATCAAGGGTAATAAAAGCAAGTTAACTGATCCAATTTTCACTGTAAATAGTATGTATCAGAGTAGTATATCACCACTCTTCCTTTTTAATATATTGATAAGCTAGTGGCAATATTAAAATGGGGAGAAATATTTTGTTCATAAAATATTGTACCAACCAGTGTCTTTCCTTCTCTACACAAAGCATATGGTTTCATAAAATATATTGTTGAGGTGACTGCTTTGTCACCCTAAAATATATACCAGCTACTTTATTTAGGGTTGGGATGTCTACACACTAACACTTGAAACTAGTCTTAAGCATACTTTAAGGAGGCTTGAGTTTATTGCACTCCAGGGTAGGCTTATCTCTGACCTGTGTTACCCAGCTCTTGTTCTATTAACACGTGGCCACTCCCCATAGATGAGCCACCCAAGTTGCAGTCCTCCGGAATCCCAGGATGCAGGATCCATTCCCGCACCCTTCTGTTCTCTGTGGACCTACTTTCCACCCCCTGAACTCTACAGCACCAGACCAAAACCCCATCCTACCCCCAGGTGTGTGACCTTACAAGGCCCAAGGGTGTGAACCTATGCAAATAGCCTGCAGAGAGCATGCCAGCTAGCCGGGTTGCAGGTCATGGATGGGTTGAGGAGTGGGGTCTGGGAAGTAATGGGGGGAAGGGGGAGAAAGGGAACAAAGTAGGGGGGCCATATCAGGTCCCTCTGAGCTGAGGCTTCCTTCCTGGGTAGGGGCAATCGCTCCCCCAGAAGCACTTTCCCTCACCACTCCCACTTCCCAGTCACCCTAGAAAGCATGACCAGCACCCCAACATCCCAATCCAGTTTATTAAAATATAAGACTTCATTTCATTTCCTTTTTCTCTTTTAATTTGTTTTTTTACTTCTTTTTATTTCATCCTTCAATGGCTGACTTCATTTCACCACCCTTTCCCCATCCCCATTTCTTTTCTGCCTCCCCTTTTATTACTCATCCCCATCCCATTAATTCTCCACTTCCCAGCTTCATGTCATCCTCCTACCACTCCTCACCCCCCCCCCCCCCCCCCCCCCCCCCCACAACCCATCTTTCACACACCTGCATAAAGATCAGGCCCTTGGGTATCTGCAACAAGGTCCTTGGGTATTTGCTCTTAATCTTTTATCTCTGCTAGAGCAGGGATAAAAGCCCATCCTGACTCACCAGCCCTCAGTTTTAACTACTAGTCAGACCCATGCTTGTCAGTCCTCTAGTGGCAAGTCACAGCTGTAGAGTTGGGAGACCATCAGAGAAGGTATTTAGCATTAAGGTATGACTGCTCCAAACTCAAACTAGCACTAACACCAATCAACATTTAAGCAGCTCAAAGTGCAACATGTAACAAGGCCCTAAATCTTTCCCCAGACAGAGTACTACAGGCTGGACCTAACCTTTAAAGGCTGGATTTAACAGGACCTGTTGCCTATGGCCTTAGTGGTTTGGCTGCTGTGATTGTGTCACTGGTCCCAGGTACTGATTTAGGTTTGCTGCAAGTAACCCCTGTCCCCCTGCACCCTCAGGGGAATTAATTGCCCTGATTCCATGATTAGGACTAGCTGGGCCTGTAGTTCTGATCTGGCTTTATTATACTTGGATCAGTTACTGGCTAAAGGACTAGAAAGCGAAGAGTAGGAATAAATAATCAATTTTCATAATGGAGGAGGATAAGCAGTGGCAATTCCCATGGGTCTGTGTTGGGGCCTGTACTGTTCAACATATTCATAAATGGTTTAGAAAAGGATGGGAAGGAGTGAATAATGAGGTGGCTAAGTTTGTGGATGACATCAAATTATTCAGTATGATAAAAAACAAAGCTGATTATGAAGAATTTCAAAAGGATCTCATAGAACTGAGTTAAAAGGCAACAAAACAGTAGATGAAGTTATATGAAGTTAAGTAACAAGTGATGCACATGAGAAAGCATAACCGAAGAAGCACATATATAAAGATGAGCTGTACATTAGTTGGTCCATGTAAGACCTTGGACTTATTGTGGCTAATGCTCTGAAAACATCAGCCCAATCTTTAGTAACAGTCAAAAAAAGGCAAATACAATGTCAGCAATATTCAGGAATATGGAAATAAACAGGTAGAAAACATCATTATGCCACTGCATAAATCAATCATAGTCTCACATCTTGAATACTGAGTGCAATTCTGTTCCTCCCCACCTCCAAAAGTAGGTCTAAAAAAAGATACAGACAAAGGAAAAAAAGATAACCAAGGGCTTTTATAAGTAGGAGACATTAAATAGGTTAAGACTTTTCAGCTCAGACAGAAGATGACCTGGGGGAGGATATTTCATAGAAATTAGGGCTGAAAGGGGCCTTGTAAGATCATCAAGTCCAGCCCACTGCCCAAGTGGCAGGAAGTCAGATGGGTCAAACATCCCAGCAAGATAAGCATCCAAATGTTTCTTAAAAGTGCCCAGAGTAGATGTGTGCACCACCTCTAGGGGAAGTCTATTCCAGGCCTTCGGGGCTTGGACAGTAAAGTTTTTCCTCATGTCCAGCCTAAAATGGTCTTGCAGGAGTCTGTGACCGTTGGACCTTGTCATCTGTTAGGGTGTTTTGTTGAACAGGCACACCCCTTATGTACTTATGGGCTGCCACCAAGTCACCTCTGAGCCTGCACTTCTCCCGGCTGAAGAGTCCCATAGCTTGCAGCCTCTCTTCATAAAGCGTGCTCTCTTGCCTTCTGATGATGCATGTGGCTCTCCTCTGATCTCTTTCAAGATTCTCCACATCCTTCCTAAATTGTGGAGCCCAGAATTGGATGCAGTACTCCAGCTTCAGCCTCACCAAGGCTGAATACAATGGGAGGATGACATCCTGGGTCTTGCTTGAGATGCATCCGTAGATGCAAGCCAGAGTTTTGTTCACTTTGCCAGGTGCAGTATCGCATTGGTGGCTCATGATCATCTTGTGGTCAATCATGATCCTCAAGTCTCTTTTGGTCATGGTGATAGTGAGTGTAGCATTGCAGAGCTTATAAGTGTGATGTGGGATTTTTTTTCCCCCTGAGGCGGAGCACCTTGCATTTCTCCATATTGAATGGCATCAGGTTTTCATCTGCCCACCTTGCAAGCCTTTCAAGGTCAGCCTGGATCACCAGCCTATCCTCAAGCATGGATACTCTTCCCCAAAGTTTGGTGTTGTCAGCAAACTTAGTCATTCTGCTTCTGACACCAGAGTCCAGATCATTTATAAAGACATTAAAGAGTACAGGTCTGAGAATGGAGTCTTGGGGGACAGCAGTGGTCACTGAGTGCCATGTTGATTCAGTTCCATTAACTGCAGCAAAAGCTCTGTTATTTGGCATCCCCCAGGAATGGGAGATGCCGGTTAATCAAATATGCCAGTTAATCAAGTATGTACCGTCCAGTGCACTCCCTGGCGTCAGTGTGCCAGTAGACAGGGAAGAGGGCCCCATGTGGCCTGCTTTGCCCCAGGCTGTGGGCCAAAGAAGTAAAGAATAAGTGAAGTGAAGAAAAGGAAGAACTCAGCTCGTGGTGGCGAAACCGGAAGTGGGACTTCTGGTTTCACTTTTGCTGCATCCCTCAGATGCCAGTTAGTGGAGCTTTCTGGTTGATAAAGTGCCAGATAACACAGCTTTTGCTGTACCACACTCTCAGTTAGACCTTGGAGCCAGGTCCCCAGCCATCAGACCGTGGTGTAGTTGAGGCCACAGTTTCCCAGTTTTTCCATGAGGACATCATGAGGCACCAGGTCAAACGCTTTTTTAAAGTCCAAATATATGATATCAACCTCTTCCCTTTTGTCCAGGTGATATATCACCTGGTCATAGAAGGAAATGAGATTGGTTAGGCAAGACCTACTCGCAACAAGCCTGTGTTGGCTATTCTCAGAATGGTGCCTTCTGTTAGCCTGTCAAGAATGGTTTCTTTGATAATTTTTTCCAAGATCTTCCCTGGGATTGAGGTCAAACTGATTGGTTTGTAGTTTCCCGGGTCTTCTTTCCTTCCTTTCTTGAAGATAGACACCACACTGGCTCTCTTCTAATCTTCAGGTACTTCGCCTGACCACCACGAGTTCCTGAATATCCTTGCCAGTGACTATGCTATGATGTTTCCCAGTTCCTTTAGCACTCTTGGATTCAATCTATCTGGACCAGCTGATTTGTGGGGGCCCAGCCTCTCAAGGTGCTTCCTCACAAGATCTATGCCAATAGTGGGCATATATTCACCCTCACCATGGTCATCCCACATCATGTTTAGGCAGGGTGGTCTCTTTGGGCTGGTGAAAAACTGATGCAAAGTAATCATTAAGCAGATTGGCTTTTCCCTGGGTGCTGGTAGTCAGGTGTCCCAACTGGTTTAGCAGGAGTCCAATGTTCCCCTTATTTTTCTTTTGACTCCCCAAATATCTAAAGAAGGACTTTTTATTGTTCTTGATTTGTGTAGCCAGTTCGAGTTTGGTTGCATCCTTGGCTTTCCTAGTTTGCTCTCTACAGGTGTGGACCAGTGCAGAATACTCCTCCTTAGTGGTGTTTCCTGTCTTCCATCATTTATAAGCCATGCTTTTTAGATGTAGGAGGTCCATGAATCCTCTGTTGAGCCAAGGGGGTTGCTGAGCCCTTTTACCACTTTTTCTATGGGTTGGGATGAACTTCCCTGGTGCTTCTAGGATTGCTTCCTTAAGGAGCAACTCATCATGAACTCTCCTCCCCGTCAAATCATGGCCTCTCAGGGCCTCAAGAACAAGTCTCCTGAGCTTATGAAAGCCAGCTTCATACTGCATTCCTGGCTGATTTGCAATAGTGAAAGTGATCAATTCATGGTCATTGTCACCGAAGCTTCCCTTCAATTCTTAGGTCGCTGATTAGATCATCCCCTTTGGCCAGTACCAGATCCAGCAGCACTTTACCTCTTGTTGGCCCATAAACTTCTTGGGACACGTAGAGCTCATCCATGAATGTGAGGAAGCTTTGAGACCAATTGGATTTGGCTGAGCACTCTTCCCATGAGATGTCCAAGTAGTTGAAGTCTCCCATAACACCCATGCACTGAGTGTGCAGCCTTGGCCAGTTCCCTGATGAATTCATGGTCAAGCTCTTGTACCTGATTTGGAGGTCTGTAATAGACTCCAAAGGGTCTCCAGTTATCCTCCTTGGGTGCCAAACAGCTTGTAGGGATGTGTAGCTCTCCTTCACATACAGAGTTTCCCCCCTCCCCCCATTTTTCTTCTTTCAGCATGATCTCTCCTGTACAGGGTATAGCCATTTATACCCATAGTCCACTCAAGTAAACAGTACAATTACTAAGGGAAGAAGCCCCGCCTGTCCCCCACCCCCCAACATTAAATATGTAATTAACCTTCCTGGACTTTCTATCACTGACCTCAGAGTGGCTGTTCTTAGACAACAAAAATTTTAAAATGAACTTGAATGGGAAATTATGGAACATGGAATCATCCACAGGATGGATTGTATTAATTACAGTCTAAACTAAGACTACAGATTCTTTTCCCATTACTTGGATTCATTTTTATAGAAACCGTGGGTGCATCTACACAAGATACTTTATTGTGCAGTAGAGCCAATTACTGTGCACTAAGCATCCACATCTACAGATGCAGATGCTTACTGCACAGTAATTGGCTCTAATCATGAGTAAATTTGCTACCTGCAAATACAAGTAGCAAATTTACTTGAGATTACTTACTGTGCAGAAGTGCACACGTAGATCTCCTGACCAGGAGCAAATGTGCTCCTGGTCACCTGGGCAGCAGGAGGCAGGAGAGTTCTCCTCATGATCATGGAGCAGGGCCTGGGAGCTGCATGCTGCTCAGGCAGAGTGACTTTGACCCCACCCAGCCTCTTCTGGCAGAGCCTGCCCTGGCAGCAGGCAGCTCCCCAGGACAGGGAGCAATGTCCCAGTCCCCCCCAGGAGACAGCTGTCTCGTGGCCCCTAAGCTAGCACCCAGGGGTAGCCTAGAGCTCCCCCTGGATGCTTCATGGGCCTGTTGCATGGCCACGGGGACCAGGAGCAGCCTGCTGCTAGGATCAGCAAATCTACTGCTGCATCCCTGCACATGTACACACATGCCTCGGAGGGTTTACTGAGTAAACTGCTCCTGGTTTATTTGCTCATGTAGACATGCCCTGTGTTCCTCAAATGGGAACGCATGCTTTATTTTTCTCTCTTCTACCCAGCATGCACCCCTGGCCTTTTCCCCCTGCCTACTTCCGGACCCTAGTGCAAATCTATCCTGCCTTCTGCCTGACTTCAGTTTACCAAAACTAACTACCTCTGTCCATTGACATAATTACCAAAGACATTGGAGAGGCTGAGAATCTGAACTGGAGACAAATTTATGGAGGATAGGGCATGTGAGTGCATTAAACATAATAGCAGGACTAACGTTTCCAAAGTAGGTCTTCCTAGAGCACTAAATGCTTAAAGCTGTAAGGGAAGAGGGCCAGAGAATAAATCAATATGAACAGGTCCTGTAGAGTACTCTTCCCCTTACCTGCAGACTAGATGGACTTGTGATCTGACCTAGTATGGCATCTCTTATGTTCTTTCCTTGTCTTTTTTAGTCTGATAACCTTTTGTTGCCTAGGGTGTTTTAGGACTTTAAGTAATTTAGTAAAAATTAAGTTTAGAACTGAAATGATTTTTAAACAATTAGATCTGGTAATGTTAGTATAACAGATACATTTTTATGGTTCTCTTATTTAAAAGGTAAGCCATAAATTCAGAAGATATTTGAAAATCTTGACAAAAAAGGAACCAACCATACAGATTCATCCCAGTTGAAGATATGCTGCATTACTTTATTTTTGCAGCTTTTATTGTCATCTGAAAAAAGGCCAGCCACAATTTTGTGACTCTGTGCCCTTTAAATGCATCAATTTGCTCTTAATTTTATGAAATTGTATTGTTCATTTTATGTATGAAAAAGTACAAGGTAGAGAAAAATTAACTCAAATTGTGTTTTCTTTGCATCATAATGATTTTTAAAATGTGGACTTTTGTCATGCATCATGGTAAATGCTATGATGCTAAAGTTTAAAATGTGACTATTTCTGCTTTCACTCAGAGGGTAATTTTGATTTCTCACTAATAAAATGTTTATTCCACTGTACACAGACATTCATATAGACAGTACTTTGATTAACAGAAACCTGGTGGATTTCAGCAAGGCTTCTAACAAAAATTCCACATGACAGCACTCAAACAAATTGGAAAAATGTGGAATAGATAAAACTACTATAAGGTGGTGGACATACAACTGGCTCAATAGCAAAGGGTACTTATACATGGATTTATGTCTGAATGTAGAGGGTCTTGCTCAGAGTCCCATGGGGGAGGGGTGTGTGCTGGAACAGAGAGCTTCTTGAGCAGATTTACAGACAACATAAAATTGGGAAAGACTGAAAACACACTGGAGGACAGGATCACAATTCAGAGATCTTGACAGATTGGGAAGTTAGGAAGAGCCAACAAAATGAAGGTTGATGCTAACAAATGCAAGCTGCTGCACCTCAGGAGGAATAATCAAAAACACAATTACAACAAAGGCAACACTTGGCTGGATGGCAGCATTATGGAAAAGGATCTAGGAGTCTTGGTGGATCACAGACTCAGTATAAGTCTGCAGTGTGATGCAGTCATGCAAAAGATGAATGCAATGTTAGACTGCACCTATAGGAGCATTAGGTATAACACACCAGAGGTGAGTATTGTGTATATCTAGAGCGTTACGTGCAGTTTTGCACTCCACATTTTTTTAAAGGATGTAAAGAAGTTAGAGAGGGTCCAGAGGCAAGTGACAAAAAATAATAAAGGGTTTGGAAAGCAAGCCATGCAAGAGGTTGAAGAAAATACACATGTTCAGTTTAAAGAAAAGGCACTTAAGAGAGGACATGATATCAATCTTCAAATATCTGAAAGGCTGCCATAAAGATGAAGGAACATGCCTTTTCTCTCTAGCTGCAGAAAGCAAAAAGTAAGTTTAGACTGAATTTCAGGAAAAGCTTCTTCAGTGTTAGAACAGAGACAGAAGAATAGACTGCTTAGGGAAACTGTGGAGTCTCCATCATTTTAAGTATTCAAGAGGAGGCTGGATAAGCACAATCAGGGATGATTTCCGAGTAGCTATGCTTTCGCTATACTATGGGTATTTCCTGTGCTTCTGGGTTTGCTGGGTTTCCACATGGGGATGAGAAGGAATTTTTTTCCCCCCTTCTGTTGGTACATGTATCAGGAGGGTTTTTTTGTTTGTTTTTTTTGCCTTCCTCAAAACCATTGGATGTTGGCTGCAGACAAGGCTGGGAAATTTGACTGGGGTTTGCCAGTGCTTCTGCTGAGATTTAAACCTGGAGGTTCCCGACTAGAGGGGCTTGCCCCTCCACTGAAGGTCAGACTGATCTCCACATTTAGGTTCAGGAAGGAATTTTACACCATGGCCAGTAGGTTAGACAAGGATTTACTTGGGATGGTTTGGATAGACATGATCTTGCCTCAGGCAGTGGGGTTGGACTAGATATTCCTACATTTCTAGGTTTATATGAAGGAAAGATGTGATGATAATCAAAGAGAAATTGCATTTTAAGGTCTTCACAACATTTCCAGAGATATTTGTACTATTTATCCACTTCTAAGTCAGGCCAGTTTTCAGACAAGTCAAGTCAAGTGTTCCATAGGTGAGACAGACAGTTTAGAGAAAAGTAGAAAAGAAAAGGGAAGAATTGTTGGTCTTGGTGGCCTAAGAAAAAGATCACAGATCTGGACCAAAGCATATTTTTTGAAAGAAACATTTCAAAACAAGAGAGATCCCTTTTTTTATGTTATTTGGTTCCTTTTTCAAAAATCTTACATTTTGCAACGTTAGATGAAGACAGCTTTTGTGACTAATGGCCATGTGAGAATAGTTAATTGCTGGTTTACTGACTGTGTAAAACTATTACAAAATGTACAGATTGTGCTTTATCTGCAAGTTTTCTGCTTTATTCTGGGTCTGGTTTATGCCACCAGAGTCAAGTTCTGCAATGAACCTCTGAGCCAAAGAATGCAGAGGACCTATCATAATTAGATCCTCAAGAGGCTTTCGGTCATATCTACCAATAATTTTCTTTTCTTTTATTTGCCATTTCCAATGAAATGGTACATTTGTTTTTGGTGGAATATAGCTTAATTGAAAAGCATGTCATTCTTAAATTCTTTTAAATATGTTATTAAAATAGTCTGAAATTTCTCTCACTAAATATAATAATGAATTGCTTACGAAGACCTATATAACCTTTGCATTCCTTCATTTTTTAAACAATTCACATTTTGTCCTAAACATTTTCCTGGTAAAAGTTATATTTATTATCTCACCTTCCCCACCCCCTGACCCCAACCCTCCACCCCCATTTTTTGCTTGTATGTTTGTTTGTGTTTTTTTTTCCTTGTGGGAGATGGGGTTGAGGGGAGTAGCTGTTGTTGTTGTTTGTTTAGTTTATTCTGTGCTCATCTAACACACAGGGTTTCCTTAACTAGAAATACACTACATAAACATGAAAATGTGGCTTAAAATTTAGATGGATCTTTTGACACTCCAAATAGTGCAAATTTCTTACTTCATTTAGCAGCTCTGAATGTATATTTTGTGCCTTTATTTAGGTGAAATGGGTACTTATAAAATCTTTTTATCTCTATATGTTTCAGTGTAGTTACATCCTTATAATTAATTATTCAGAAGAATTAAGAGGCATGTTTGTCTGAAAATGATTAGGCTGGTATGGAAGGAGATATTACAGGGATCCAGAGTCAGTTCATGGAAGCAAAATAAGGAGCCGTTGGAGGGAGGTGTGTTGGGGGGATGGGCACTAGTGCAAAGGAGATCCCTAGCTTTCATGAAAGGTTTCTCTAAAAAGATGATCTAGAACGGAGGTGGCCAACCTGCAGCTCCGGAGTCCAAACTTTCAAATCTAAACTGAGTAACATGCTCCCTGTGAGCAGTTGCATCACATGACATGACATAACAGGTATGGAAGCTGGTCACTAGGGCTGTGTGAAATGGCACTATTTCATTTTGCCTTGAGTTTTGAGGTTGACAGAACTGTGTTTCGTGTCAAATTTCATTTAAATTCGAAGCAGCTCTTCCATTTTGCTTCATCGAAACAGTGAGGCTGTTTTGACTCTGTTTCAATGTTTCACTAGATCCTCCAGGGGCAGAAAGTCAGCCCAGCTGGGCTGACTTCTCATCCCCAGTCAGATCTAGCACTGGGGATGGGAACTCAGCCCAGCTAGGCTGACTTCCTGTCCCCAGCCCAATGGTCGTGCTGGGGAGGGGAACTCAGCCCAGCTACGCTGATTTCCTTTCCCCAGCCTGATCTAGCTGGCAATGGGAACTCAGCCCAGCTGGACTGACTTACCATCCCCAGTGCTATGGTCGAAACATTTTTGCTTTCAAAACATTTTGACTAGCCACATTTTGTTTTAAGGCTGTTTCAAAGCCCCTTGTTTCATTTCAATTTTGCTGTTTCAACCTCAAAATGAGTCGAAACAGTGTTGAAATGAAACACTGGTGAAATTTCACACAGCCCTACTGGTCACTGTGTGCTTGTGCAAAGATTCAAGATATGTATTAACTTCTGAAGAGCTGCATATAGCTCCAGAGCCACAGGTTGGCCACCCCAATCTAGAATGAGCAAAAGCACCTCCATTGTGGAAGTACCACACCCTTGCAATTAAAAATTTCATCTCTTCTTAGTAGTAATATTATCCTCTTAGATACAGAATGAATTATTTAGAAACCTAGAGTATAAACATTAATGCATATTTAATACAAAAAGATCATCTTTTTATTTTGGATGTGGTTAAAAACATCAACCAAAGCTACCGGAAGTCTTTTGTTATGTAGTGACATGTATTGCCTAATTCAGTGCCCTGCAGACAAACCCAAGCCAGCTAGGAGTTAGTTCAGGTACTGTAAGCAGTATGACCACATTTAAAAAAAGTGTTCTGCCTAGGCTAATGTATGGTGAGAAGCAGGTTAACTAGCTATGGTAGAACTGCACTAACAGGGCTATACTGCTTCCAGTATACAAGCAAGCCTAGGTATCTGTACACAAAAAAGCCTTGTCCCATGCACATATACCAAAAAATGTATATATTGAAATTAACATTTGAGAACATTTTTTTTTGTTTTTTGCAATGTATTAAACATTTAAAATTTCTTTGCTGATTATTAAAACCAAGGATTATGGTGTGGTAGAAAAGGATGATTCTATGCACTGATAATCAGTAAATCAGCAACTTTTCACCTTTTACTTTTGAATTAACCAAACCCTGAGTTAAATCCTCAACTTAGAGAGGAGATATCCAGTGTACTTTGTGACATGCATGGATTTACAGCAGGAGCTATCACTAGCAAACTGGTGCTGGAAGCATGGAAAAGAAATAGTGGCCAGGGCAATCAAGCAAACAATCCCTAGCTAGTGAAACACCTTCTTGGGGACCTGGGCAGCTGATACAAGTTGGACTAGCATTCACACATAAATTGTATAGACACCTTGCCCTGGTGCAACACAGAACTTACAGACTTGAGGGAGAAATGTAATGAAACTTCCTTTGATGTTACTCTTCTTAGGACAAGCTAGAGATTTGGGCCTAGCAAGGTGCAATCAAAAGCTGTTACCCAGCTAATGGCTATGCAGTGGCCTACATATAGTAGATACCTGTCTACCAGTCCAGTGGCTGCATCTACATGAGACATTGACTGAGCAGTTGCTAGTGCACAATCATTTAGTACTTGCATACCTAAGTACTAAATGACTGCGCAGTAACCAGCATTACTGCACAGTAGTGTCCCCACGTGGCTTAATGGTGTTTCTGACTGTGTAGTAGCTGGTTTCTACTGAATAGTAGTATAGTGTCATGGTTCATTCCCCGCGATGTTACTGAGCAGTAGTAACGAGCTATCACTCAGTAAGCATCTTGTGTAGAACCAGCCAGTCTGTAGATAACTGACATCCTAAAACCCATCACTAAAACTATCACCCTTTTGGATGATATCAACCCTAAGGCCAGCAAATTAATGGACAAGAAAAATAAACTCTCTATCGCTCTAAAAGGTAGTCCTGTCTAATAAGGTTTTTTGTGGAAGCTTATGGTTTGTTGGTGCTGCATATCTCATGAACTGGAAAAGATAACTTAAAGACTAATAATCCATTTAGATGTAATTTTGTAAGTAGTTATGTATTCAATAAGCTATGTGAATCAAAACAAAGATACATGTCAAAACACACTAAGAAGAACAATTCTATAGATGATCATATAATATTAATCAAATATATAATGCATATTATCAATTAAAAAAAAACAGATCAGCTTCTATGCAATTAGGCTAATCCATATCAACCAAATATCTGGCCAGTGCTCTCATAAACACTCTCCTACTATAATACAGCTATGGTATAACAATATTTAGGAAAATGGGACTCCAGATATTACCCAACATAAATCTGATGACACATGAAAGCAAAGACTAGCAATTAAGTTCTTGGGGGAAAAAAACAACTAATAGAAATTCAGTGATTCAGAGTATAATATAGTAATTGTTTACAAATAACAAAGTAACAAAATAATAAAAGTAATTTTTAACAATATTTTAGACAGAAATTCCTGTTATTAAGAAAGATTGATACTTTTCATTATTGAGCCCTTTTTCAGTTGTTTTCAACTTTGTCAAATTGCATCTTTTGGTTGAAATTTGTACTGCACAAGCATTTGCCTGAGATTGCATGTTTAAAAAAAAAAAAAAAAAGGGAAAAATGTTTAATCTATTTTAAACAAGGTACTTAGGAGCAATATAAATTGGTACCAAAGTCTAAATAAATAAATATATATATAACAAGCTTATCGCTGAAAAGATCTGATAGTACTATTGCTTAGTATAGGGACATTAAGCTTAGTATAGGGACACTATTGCTTAGTATAGGGACATTAAGAAGAAACTGAAAAAAATATTTCTAGCATAATTCTGTGATGTATTTATCAATATGTTAATCACAGCACAAAATATAGGGAGAAACACTAAGTTTTCAAAACTGAATTAACTATATACAGGATAAGATCAGAAGATATCCAATTTCAAAGTTGTTTGGGTTCCAAGGGCTTCACCATCAACCTAGCCGACTCCATCATAGGATCATAGGAATGTAGTGCTGGAATGGACCTCATGTGGTCATCTAAGTCCAGCCCCTTGCTCAGGGCAGGATCATCCCTGGCTAAACCATCTCAGCCACAGTCTAACCTACTCTTCACAATGTTCAGGGATGGAGATTTTACAAATTCTCTAGGTATGCTGTTCCGGTTCTTGACAACCCTCATAGTTGACAGTTCCTCCTCATCTCCAACCAAAAATTCCCTCTGCTGAAGCTTGAGTCCATTGATTCTAATCCTATTCCCTGGTCCCTTTTTCCCTGGTTTCCCTGGTCCATTGATTCTAATCCTATTCCCTGGTTTCCCTGGTCCCTTTTCTCTCACTGCAGAGAAAAGTCTATCTCCGTCCTCTATTATAAGCACCTTTCAGGTATTTGAAGACTTATCAAATTTCCCCTCAGGCTTCTCTTCTTCAGAATAAATAAGTGTAGTTCCTTCAGTCTTTCCTCCCAAGTCATGGTTCTCAGGCCTCTAATAATGTTTGCTGCTCTCTACTGAACTCTTTCCAGCATTCATATACTTGTTGATGTGCGGTGTCCATAATGGACACAGTGTTCTAGGTGAGATCTTGCTAGTGGACAATCAAGTGAAAGAATTACTTCCCTTTACTTGGAAGTGACACTCCCATTAATACAACCCAGAATGCTGTTGGCTTTTTTTTTTTTTTTGGTACAAAAATACACTGCTGGGTCATATTCAACTTATTGTCCACTTTAACCCCACAGGTCCTTTTCTGTAGTACTGCAGCCTATCCCATTATTCGTCAGTCTGTACTTGTGCATGTGATTATTCCCTCCCAAGTGCATGACTCTACACTTGTCAGATTAGGATGATTTACATCAGGCTACAATAATTTACTTAGAGCTAGAGATCAGAGGAAACTTCAGAGTTCACAGACCCTGGAATGGGAAGAGGTTTTTGAGTTGAGAGAGGTTGAGAGGCTAGGAAGAAACATTAATACAGGTAAACAAACAGAAGCCGTTCCTCCCAATTCAGAGATGTAGACTATGATGAACACTACAGATTTGGAAAGAGTTATGGATAAAGGAAAAATTTAGGTAATAGAATAAGCCTCCAGATGACTAGCTGTAAAACCACTTCTCCAATACTGTATAACTTTCAGCACAAAAAAATTTCATGGTTTGATGTAAAAATGTTTGTTTATTAGCTCAGTCCAGAGTTTTCTGTGGGGTCTATCTACTCCCTACTTGAGTTGTACCTTTTTTCTGAGCCTTTCACAGGAGCCAGCTGTCTTTCTCCCCTCTTCCCCCAACCCCTTTTGACCTAAGGACTTCCTGCCACTGTCTTCCATCTCTTGGGAGTTCTTTACTCCACTGAACCAGTTATTGCGCTCTATAACCACCTTAGCTAAGAGGTTACTGGTCCATGAAGATAGGCTGCTCTCTGCCACCCTGTCATACACCCCTTGGAAGGTAGGGTCAAATAAAGAGAAACCTTTCTTGATTTGAAAATAAGAATGAAAAACTATGATAAATGATAAATAGAATAAAAACATCTACTTCTTGTTTTTTAGTTCCCTCTAGAGCTACTGATTTTGAGTTTCAACCAAATTTACTTAAATAGTAGAAACCATAAAACATCTGATTCACAATTGTTTTACTACTAAACATATTTATATTTTAGGGAAAGGATGGAAATGGAAAGGTGTTGTTCTTAGTAATGATTTGCTTAGTGACAGTTGTATTGCTCACTCATGTGCGCGACCTCTCTCTCTCAAATCATTCCAGTCCCCATTCATGAAACATCATCTCATGTTTGTGAAGTAGAGTACTCTACCCTTCAGGTACTTATTCATTACAACTATAAAAATTCTTCCCAGGGAATGGATTTAATATGTCAGATTTAGTGGGATAGTGGAAATCATGCCCAAGAGGCAAAGAAAAGCAATGTTCTCCTGGGATCCCTTATGTGCAGTTGCTATTATCACTGTACTTGTGGGTTTTTTGTGGGGTTCTTTTTTTTAAAGCAACCCTGAAGATAAAGATTTATCATTATGATGATAGTGGCATTTCTGCCTTGAAATTTAAACACTAATTCCTACTAAAGCAAATATGTAAAAATTCTTAAGTTTGCTACTGTCTATGCTGATATTTGAGTTTCATAATCAGATGCATATTATCAAAATTATTTTTTTTAACTACAAGATCAAAGATCCTGATTATGAAAGGAACAAAGTTTCAGGGTTCTATCCCTAGGACAGCCAGAGAATTCATAGTTTCATAGTTGGTAGGGTCAGAAGGGACCTGAGCAGATCATCAAGTCTGACCCCCTGCCATGGGCAGGAAAGAATGCTGGGGTCAAACAACCCTGGCTATGTGATTATCTAGCCTCCTTTTGAAGACCCCCCAGGGTAGGAGTGAGCACCACTTCCCTTGGTAGTTGGTTCCAGATCCTAGCTGCCCTGACTGTGAAGTAGCGCCTCCTGATAGCTATCCTGAATCTACTTGCAGTCAATTTATGGCCATTATTCCTTGTTACTCCTGGTAGTGCTCAGGGGAACAGGGTCTTTCCCGTTCCCCACTGGTCCCCCTTGGTAATTTTATAGATGGCCACCAGATCCCCTCTCAGCCTTCTCTTTGGAGGCTGAACAGGTTCAGGTCCCATAGCCTCCCCTTGTAGGGCCTTGCCCTGCTGCACCTGATCATGCGAGTGGCCTTCCTTTGCACCCTCTCAGTACTGTCCACATCCCTCCTGAAGTGTGGCACCCAGAACTGGATGCAGTACTTCAACTGTGACCTGACTAATGTTGCATAGATGGGGAGGATCACCTCCCTGGACCTGCTTGTGATACATCTGTGGATGCATGACAAGGTGCGGTTAGCCTTACTGACCACGTTCTCACATTGGCAGCCCATGTTCATCTTGGAATCAATAATGACTCCAAGATCCTTTTCTGCCTCTATGCTGATGAGAAGGGAATTCCCCAGCCTTTAGGTATGCTGCTGGTTCTTCCTCTCTAGGTGCATAACCTTGCACTTGTCAGTATTGAAACCCATCCTATTCTCATCCACCCACCCCTGTAACCTGTTCAGATCTAGTTGTAGCCTCTCCCCACATCTTAGTATCATCCGTGAATTTGAACAAGGTGCTTTTCACCCCCTCATCCAAGTCACTGATGAACATGTTGAACAGTGCGGGCCCAAGGACCAAGCCCTGGAGCATCCCACTGTGCACCTCCCTCCAGGTCGAGAGTGACCCATCCACCACCACTCTCTGGGTGTGGCCTTCCAGTCAATTTGTGACCCATCTGACTGTGTAGGCATTGACACCACAGTTGCCTAATTTTTTAATGAGGATGGGGTGAGAGACAGTTTTGAAGGCCTTCCTAAAGTCCAGAAAGACTATGTCCACTGCAACACCTGCATCCAAGGATTTTGTGACCTGGTCGTAGAAAGCAATCAGGTTGGCCTGACAGGATCTGCCTCTAATTAACCCATGTTGATTGGCCCTAAGCATAATCTCCCCTGCTGGTCCCTCGCAGATGTGTTCCTGGATAATTTTCTCAAAGAGCTTCCCTAGGACCGAGTTTAGACTAATGGGCCTATAGTTTCCTAGGTCCTCCTTCCTCCCTTTTTTCAAAATGGAGACCACTTGTGTTAGTGGTCCCACAATGACCTCTGCCAATTCCCTCAGCACCCTGGGATGGAGATCATCTGGACCTGCTGATTTGAACACATCCAGTCCAACCAGAAGTTCCCTGACTAGGCCCTCTCTGACCCTGGACCTGGCTGGCGTGTCCCCGCCTGAGGCTATTTGGAAACCCGGGTGGGGGGGGGGGGTCTCGGTCCCGGTCCCTGCTCAGAAAAATAGAGACAAATAATTTGTTAAAGAGGTCACCTTTATCATCTGGTGTGACCACTAGATTGCCAAGCGTGTCCAGCAGGGTCCCCACATTACCCAGTGTCTTCTTTTTACTCCCTATGTATTTAAAAATGGACTTCTTGTTATCTTTGATCCTGGTTGCTAGTTCCAGGTGTGTATCCACCTTAGCCTTCCTAACAGCCCCCCTACAGTCTCAAGCAATGGAGGTATAATCCTCCTTGGTGATGGCCCCTCCCTTCCATTGGGTGTACACCTTTTTAGCTTTCAGATGTTCCTGAATGCCTTTGGTGAGCCATGGGGGCTTCTGAGCACTCTTGCCCCTTTGATTCAAGTTGGGACTGTCACCCTTTGGGCTCGGAGGATCGTCTCCTTAAGGAACGACCACTCATCTTCGACTTTCAACTCCTGTCCTCTCCGGGACCTCAGTGCTCCCCAACTAATCTCCTTAACTCATTGAAATCAGCCCTCCTAAAGTCAAGGGCTGCTGCCTTGCTGCAGGCCTTTGACACCCTGTGCTGGATGGTGAATTCCAGGAGGTGATGATTGCTATTGCCCAGGTGGTTGAGAACCCACAATCTACTCACCTGTGGCCAGGACCAGGTCCAGCAAGGCATTTTCCCTGGTGGGACTGTGCACCTCCTGGGTTAGCTGGAGGTCCTGTATCTTGGCTAGGAACCTACATGAGTGGTCAGACCTGGGTGACTGCTCCTCCCAGCAGAATTTATTTTACTGAGCAAAACACTAGATCACTTTTGTGCACCAGTTCCTCATCCTTAAAATACTTAATACAACCTTTGCAGGTAAGAGATCTGAATACACTTAAAAAAATTATGGTCCTAAGATTAAAAGTGCTATGCAATGTCAATATCTCTTCATAAAAATAGATGATAATTCCCAGGTGACATTACTGTTACCTAATATTACAGGAAATTATCTAAAATGTTTGCTTTATCTCAGATTTCTCCCCCATTGCTCCCTCCATGTTTGTAAAACAAAAGTGTGTGCATGTGCGTGTAAAGGGTGGGGGGAGGGAGAGGAAGCACACAATTTTTTTATCATTAAACTATTTCACTTTATTTTTAAATCAGTTTTAATGTAGTTAACTTGGTAAACATGATCTATTAATAAACCATTCTTATACAAGAACTAAGAATAAGTATTCCATGTATAGTACACTATTGTTAACGTGATTCTATGAAACAGCATTGTGAGATTCCACAGTAACTTTATCTCTGTCACTTCCAGAATGAATTAATTAGGTGTATAAGAAAAAAAAAAAAGAAAAAAAAAGTTGTATTCATTGCTCCCCACCCCCAACCAAATGCCGGCCTTGTAAATTCAAGTTGGGATTTGACATTATGCAGAAGTTATTTCCAATGCTCTAAAAATCATATACAGTTATCTACATTTAGAACTTTCTGTTTTAAATAATATTAATGTCTAAGGAAGAAAGCACAAATAAGTGTAAAATACTGTCCAAACTTAAAAACTAATCCAAATCAAATGCATTTTGCTTAATGACCTCAAACATGTTGCACATACAATCTCTGAAAAGTTGTAATTGAGAATTATTTTTAATTTTGTTTATTGATTTATTTATTTGTTTTGAAAGAGAGATGAAGGCCATGCCAAAACTGAGAACCTCCCATCAGCCTTGGAAAACTCAATCCCAGAACCAGTAGGTAAACTATCTTCCTTTGTTCTTTCTACTATATTCAGTTCATAGTATTTCAAATGCTCTGGTTTTCACAGAGGCTACAGCAAAGAATCAAATTCATCTTGGCCAAATGAAAGCATGGTTTATGATATAGTCAAACTTGTCATTTAGTTTTTGGAAGCTTTTCTATCTAGCAATAGTGGTCAGTATTACATACTGAGCTACAAAAACAATACAGGCAAAAGAGGCAACCAAGTGGTTCTGTTGTATGGACATTTTTCTGTTGCCACTGCTGAGGACCTTAGCACAACTTTGAAGTAGCCTGCATGGTAAATGAGTCAATACTCTGTCATGCATCCAATTTTATCTTTTGCATTTATCAATCTAATAAAATCATTTGCCATCCATTTAATTTAGATCTACAGAAATCCTCCCAAAGCTAGACACACAGCTTTTATTCTCCCTCTGGCCCCAGGAGCTTGTTATAAAGTGCAAAGGATAATATACATTTTGAAATTTTACTTGGTTTATTATTTCTTCTTTGTGACTAGGGACAGAAATTTCACTTATATGGGTTTGTGTGTTTGGATACCAGTTCAAGTCTGTAACACAACAGAAGTTCAGTTCACATAAACCACTTTCCAAATGGCTGAAACTGTTTTAAGATAAATCTGGATAGAGAGAGCATCAGACTTAACAGATTTAGGTTAAATTGGTTTACAGAACTTCTGTCCCAGATCCTTTCCACATTCAAGTTAACTCAGTCCCCCAGCATCCCAGGATGCTTTGCAAATCCCCCCCAACCCCCCCCCCCCACACACACACACACAGGGCTAGACTTGGCCCAAGCTGTCTGCTCCAGCCACACAGGAAGACATACTCTAACACCACCCTGGCTTCTGGCCAGGGCCACTGCAGGCATGTGGCTGCATTTCTGGAATCTGACTGTCTGTACTTAGCCTGTGTGGCTAAGTCCATTGCATGAGCCAATTTATATTTTAAAGTATTTGAGTCTATTCTTATATATATCCTTTGTACTATTATTTACAGGAGTCACAAAAGTTTGAAGCCACACACAATAGCTATATTGCAACCTGGCTACATAATCCTATTGTTTTAAACATATTTTTAATAAAGATGACACAGACATCCTTCCATGTGATGGATACAATGCACACATACTTTAAACACACACTAGTATTGACTTTAAACAGTAGGCTTCATATGGATTCTGAAATCAAAGATACAGGATTTGGAAACTCTAATTAAGTAGCTATATTTTAACAGAATACTGGCATCCGCTACCCATTTTTAGCTACTTGCCAGTTTAAAATATTGTATCCTTTCTATGCTTTTGTACCAACCAGATTATTCTCCTAAATTACCATCTCTAATTATTTTTGTTGTCAACATGTCAGTAATAGTCTCTTACCCTGAAGACTTACCATGTATGTTAAAGTCATGCTGATAGCCTTGTATTTTTGGACTATCAAGAAAATACTGTAGAGAATCCTGTAGAGAATCCAGCTATTAAAGTCATCCTTTCTGCTGCCTGTAACATGTCTGAACATTTCTCACTTCCCAAATTATTAGCAAGTTCAGCAAGTAAGTTAGTCCTAACATTGCTGTGCATCTTTGGCTTGAAACTGTTTGAACACATAACAAGTTTCCTTGGGAATTCCTCCATCTAGGCATTTTCTCTTGTATATTTTTTTAATTAAAGTTTCCACCAATGCCATTGATTTAATGACTTAAGCAGGCAGAAAAGAAAACCCTGATACTGAAAGCTGATACATATAGAGTGAACTCCTTAGAGAACAGTACATTCAGTGGGACTAAATTCTTGAAAGAGGATCTGCCTACAGATAGAATCTGGGTCAAAATTAGACCAAAATGAACAAAGAAATTAGTTTTAAAATAATGTAATATTCAGAACTAAAAAAAAGTTCTAACATCTAGATATACCCCAGCTCAGTCCAATTATATCTTAATTAAAAGCCTCAATATCACAGTCACTAATTATGAATGAATATCTAGGTATAGCTACACTGATATAGGTGTATACATATACACACACCTATATTTCAAATAGGTCTACTGTTGATTTATGGTTAAAAGAATTGGGACATAAAATGAAAACATAATTCTATTTGCGTGGAAATTACTTGGCATATACTCTGCAAAAAGCAATTCTTATATAATAATTCTTACATAATAAAGGGCTTAGTCCATCTGTCTGTCTGTCCATAATGGTCTTGGAGCACTCTGATTGGTTAGTGAAACACCCAGAGTGGAAGCACTGCCATGATGGTGAGGATGGAGGGGACAGAGAGGGGGGCAAGACCAGCACCACTGGCCTGGAACCCCACTCTATCCCCATCTCCACTGATTCTGAGAAGCAAGGCTGGGAGCGGGGGGGGGGAAGGGGGTAAAGACAGCAGCACTAGAGGTGGCAGCAGTGTGAGGTGCTGATGGAGGGAGATGGAAGGGATGGTGGGGGAAGCTCCCTCCACCCATTCCTGGGAGGTGGCAGTGGTGCAGGGTGGTGGGTGGCAGTGTTCCATCCCTGTCTGTCCCCCTACCCCCCACATCATTCTTGATGGGCAATTCACTAGTATTTATATCTACTTACAAATAATTTTATATATACACACACATTTAAAATTCTCTTTTCCCCACATTCTGAATTGTTATTCATATTGGGCTGGGTGGCTTTTTCATTTTTGAAAACAACTTTATTCCCTGAAAAATAAGATTTTAGTTGACCAGAAAGTATTAACTAATATGCAGGTCAAATTTGCCAGTTGAAAGTCTGAGAACTTAAACACGATTCAGAAAGTAGAAGATGGTAGTAATGCCCTTTTTACATAATAGCCAGTGATTAAGGCACTCAAATGTTATGTGGGTAATAGGCAATTGCTCTCAATTACTTCTGTTGAAATTGTTACAACTTGTTTAAATGTTTTTACATAGCCACTGAAGTACAGACTAGAGCCTTGGTGTCCTTCTTCCCAGCTGGGGGTCCCATACCACTACACTATAATGTCATGTTCACTTTTTAATTTATTTCTGGCTCATGGAAGATTTAAATAAATGGGGCAGAGGGAATTGAAAGTTCCTCACACAGTATCATCCTCAGAGGTGGAAGGTGTTGGTTCATACTCAGGTACAAGAGAGAACTAAACCTGAGTCTCCTACTTTTCAAGTGAGTGTCAAAATACTGGGCCATTGCATAAAAAGAAGAGAGAGAGATAGAAGGGACAAAAGAAGTAATGATGAATTTAAACTCCCATCCTCATCTCCTCTTCCTCTGCATGGTGCTTACAAGTTGCCCTTTCATTTCTGTTTCTTTGCTTGATAAATTCTGGAAAACAAAATATTATGTTACAGAGCAGAAAGATAGGGCCATCCTGGAATTAGTATTTTTTTATTGAACCAACTTTAAAAAAAAAATCTTTTGGCTTTAACAAAAAGTTGGTTGATGATCAGACCAAATCAGTAATTCATACAGCATTCTTATTAAATATTTAATGTATCTATAGACCTGTAGAAGCAAAATGTGCCATTAAAATACTGTGTACTGTTACACATACATTAAAACTATTTCAAGTATGC
Organism: Alligator sinensis; assembly: GCF_000455745.1. Lineage (NCBI taxonomy): Eukaryota > Metazoa > Chordata > Crocodylia > Alligatoridae > Alligator > Alligator sinensis. The sequence continues at coordinate 141,713 of NW_005843137.1, read as the reverse complement.
AAATCTGCTATGACATTTTAGACTAAACAGAGGCTATTTAAATGAATCTGAAAACTGTTAGATGTCTCTGATCAAGCAGAGTGCACTTATAATTAATTACAAAAATTACCACTGATTCTGTAATTATCAATAGAACTTCCAAATAAAAAAGCGACTCTTGGAAACAAGTTTACCAGTTCAAATAAGAATCTTTGTAATCTAGTGTCAACTCCTTTAATATATCTAAGTAGCTTATTTAAATTGTATCTTCTGTGAAATTAACAAACAAGTAAAGGAATATCTATAAAATGTTGTGAAATCAAGCCTAGAAAAAATAATGCAGTAATTCATGTTTTTTCTATATACTTAATCCATCATGGACATGGGTATCTTCATCTATAAAGCTTTTTTTCCCCCTAGGTTCTGAACTTTACCAGCCACATTCCTCAGTAGTATAAACTCACTGTTTTCAAAGGTTACATTGAATGTTAGGCTTCAGCCAAAGAGTGTTAGGCTAAAGAAGTTTCAATGGGTTCGTCTTTAACTATCACTACTTAAGCCAGTGGGCATGGTCTACATAAGTGATTTTCAACCATTTTGGACTCAAGGCATCCCTCAGAAAATACCAGCTCTTAGCTTTTGTTTGTTTTTCTGACCAAGGAAAAAATGTTAAAGAAAAGATTCCATTGCAAAGAACTCAGAAAGACTATAACAAGCCAGAATGTTTTCAACACTATGAATTCCTAGCTGAAGTTGGGTTTATCTTGCAAATGTTTGCACACCTAACAGTGCTTATATTGCATGGCACCTTGCGCCATTAAAAGGATTCATAGCCAAAACTGAAATGTTGAAAAGTGGGGTGTGGAGCAGATGGTGAGGTATATCATCACATATATAACAACACATTTTTCTCCAATTTAAAAATAAGCTAGAAGCTTTACAAATAGGCTAAGGGCCTACAGGGTATTATTCAGTTTAAGACTGAAGCCAAAACAAATATAACTTCATTGGAATGAGTTAAAAACTCACAGCAGGGCTGTGAAATAGGACCTTCAGGAGCAGCTAACAGAGAGCAGAATTGCAGAACCAGATACCTTAAGACTCATAGAACTTCAAGTCCATTAAAAAGAAGAAAGGGTCATTACCACCTGTGGAATGAATAGTTTAGATATGATCAGGTAGATTCTAATGTACCGTACCATGAAGTCAATTGACTCTCTCAGAACTGCCTGACTAGAAATACTGCTGCTACTGCCAGGCTGTTGGTTCTAAATGTTGGGTGGACCAGGAATTAAAGAGAGGTTCAAGTGCACTACTGCACCCTCTCTGAATCTACCCCTGAAAGGATTTCAGAGCAACCCAGAGTGCTGCAGTGCCCTGGTTAAGAATCACTGATTTAGATGAAGATTTTGTACACCTTGGGTATAAAATGAAACAGTCAAAAGGAGCTTTCATAGTCCACTGTGTTAAAAAAAAAAAAAAAAATCACTGTGAGGAAAGTCAACTGAAGGAGTGACTGACTTAAGCCTGTTACATGCATTGTGGTAATTGATTCTATATACCAGAAATTTGGTACAAGAGAGTTCCCACAGTTTCCACCCCCCGTCCATTAATCTCTACAATTTATCACTTGGAAGTGTGTAAAATGGCATGAGAGTAATTCATAGTGTGTTATGCTATAAAATGGAAATGAGTATCCAATTAATTTCATCTACAGAGATCTGAAGACTTACTTAATTTTTTTCTGAATGTTACATTTTGCCTGCTGTGTCTGCATATGTACTGTATAATATTAGCATTTAAAAAACAGTTCATTTTAAGTGACAGAAAAGAATTCACATAGTAACAAACCATGAAATTTCATTTTCATAGGACATATATTCTGTGTCCTGTATTGGACAATTAACGTAATTGGAATGCACAGAATTAATAGCCTTCATTAAAAACATCTGGAGAATAATCACCAACCACAATAAGTGACTAACTTATAATGCCCAAGTGGAAACCAAGATTTTATCCTTTATTCCTTCCTTTAATTTTTACTAAATTAGCTTTTATTTATCAAAGAACTAAAGATATGTGCCATGCAATAATCCAGTCCCAAACTGCTGGTCAAGGGTAATTGGAAAGAGTAGATTATTTGTTGGACTATATGATTAACTCAATTGCATTGTGATGCTAATTAGCTTAACAAAAACCATTTTGAGTTTCATACTTTGACATACTTCATGGACTAAAACTCCTTAGAGTTTATTATTGAGAAACTATGCTCTTGTTAATGCATGTATTGTAATACTGAACTTAAAAGCCAGATTCCAATTTCTTACTTAATACAAAAAAAAAAAAAAATTGTGTTAGCACCTACAGGCTGCTCAGTATAGTTCTAATTGTGCTAAACAGTGCAGGCTCATTGAAGAATATCATGTACCTTGTTCAAAGGAATTTGCAATCTGAACACCTTACTTTGCAAGTGGTTTCATCAATAGCCAAAAAGCTTCTCATAAATTAAAGTGCTACTCTTGCTGGTGAGGAAGTCAAAATCTGGCTCTAGATCATATAAAATCTTTGAGTTCGTATGATGTAAATTCTTCCTTGACATCAGTGGAACAAAAATCAGGCCCTCACTGAGGTCTTCCATGCCATTTATTTCCTACCTCTAAAATCAAGTGAATTTTCCTTCACATTTTCCACTTGTTCTGTATTAACAGCAAAAGCTTAATAGAAAGAGCTTCATTCACAACAGTTTCTTGAAGCTAGCACCAAAAATCAAGAGAGAAAATACCTATTCAAAATTGTAACTTTCTATGCAGTTTACTGGAATAGTGATTATTATTTTAGGATACTTTTAAGAGTTTGGGTAAGATTGAAAACATCTTTCTTTTCTGATTTTCAGCGATTTAATATTTGGTTCTTATGTAATTTACTATCAGAATGTTATATTTTTATCAATTAGTTATTCTTCATTAAGACATGCCAAATCTAACTTAATGCATTATCCCTCCTGAGTAGATAAATAACAACTGAAAATGTTTTACTTAAATTAAGGGTTTCCTCATTATGCTTCTAGATTACATTCTCTTTTAGACCATATACATGGAGGGCATCACTTTTATAGCAGTTTACTGTTTTCAGAAGCAGAAGCAAAATGTCATACCTTCAGGACAATTCATAATGGGTCTATAAAGGGCTAGAAGTAGGCTATGTACAGATGTTCAGGGAGGTTAGATGGTGTTAAAAATGGCCAACCAATCTAACTTAGTTTGTTCAAGTGCACACCTTGCACTTAGATCCCTAGTTTGGTCTAAGTATAAGTTGTACAGAAGCTCAGAAAGGTTAGATCTAAAAAATGACCAACCTGATCTAATTTAACTGTACCTGGGAGGTAGTCTACCTTAGATTGGGTCTGGCAAGATAGGCCTAACTAAACTTCTGTACTTTTCCTATACCTCCACCCCAACATTGAGCTATTTTTCACCCTCTGGTTCCCTTGCCCAACCCCCAGACAGACAACCCCTCCACTTGTGGGCCATCCAGTCCCTTCTTAAAGCTCCACCTCCCATCCCACAGACTGTTCCAAGTGCCAGTTTTACTTGCATTTGCCAGTGCCAGGAGCTGAGGATGGCAGGGGTGGGGGTGGGGTAGAGAAGGGGGGCTAAAAATAATTCCTGGTCCTAGGGAAGGTAGATTCCTCCTGACCCCACAAAACCTCCGCAGAGCTGCCAGCTCCCCTGATCCACCTGCACCTCCCACCCTTACTTCAAGCAGGCTCCCAGGATAAGTGAAAGCTGGTCAAATAGTCCCCAGGAACAGTTTTCAGAATTGGTGGCAGTAAGTTGGGATGGGGGAAGGGGCACTGTGTGGATCCAGGGGGGGCTGGCAAGATCAGACAGCCTCTCCAATCACAATGAACTATAGACCCTGCTACCCCACTGATCCGGCCAAACCTTCCTGGACTTTACCAACCCTTGTAGATTCATAGATGCTAGGGTCAGAAGGGACCTCAATAGATCATCGAGTCCAACCCCCTGCATAGGCAGGAAAG
>NW_005843137.1:137023-137405 GCF_000455745.1 Alligator sinensis | reverse complement strand
AGTGCTGGGTCTAGATGACCCCAGCTAGATGCCTATCTAATCTCCTCTTGAAGACCCCCAGGGTAGGGGAGAGCACCACCTCCCTTGGGAGCCCATTCCAGACTTTGGCCACTCTAACTGTGAAGAAGTTCTTCCTAATGTCTAGTTTAAATCTGATCTCTGCTAGCTGGTGGCCATTATTTCTTGTAACCCCCGGGGGCGCCTTGGTCAATAAAACATCACCAATTCCCTTCTGTGCCCCCATGATGAACTTATAGGCAGCCACAAGGTCGCCTCTCAACCTTCTCTTGTGGAGGCTGAAGAGGTCCAGGTGCCCCAGTCTCTCCTCATAGGGCGTGTCCTGCAAGCCCTTAACCATATGAGTGGCCCTTCTCTGGACCCT
>NW_005843137.1:128431-135957 GCF_000455745.1 Alligator sinensis | reverse complement strand
ATACCAGGTCCAGTAAGGCATTCCCCCTAGTGGGACCATGTACTTCCTGCATCAGGTGGAGGTCCTGTGCACAGGATAGGAACCTGCGTGAACGGTGGGACTTTGCTGTCTGCGTCTCCCAGCAGATGTCTGGGTAGTTTAGGTCCCCCATGACTACCGCCTCCTTAGTTTTTATGGTCTCCAAGAGCTGCCTCAGGAGCCCCAAATCTAGCTCTTCCCCTTGGTGTTGGGGTCTGTAGCAGACCCCTACCACCAAATCCCTTTCTCCTTGACCCCCATGTAACCTAACCCACAATCCTTCTACTTTCTCCTCCTTCGATTCCATCTTGATAAGGGTCCTTCCACAGATGCCATTAGCCCCCCCTGGATCCCAACCCCCCACCCTTCATCCTCCCAAGTTCCCTTCCCAGACACTGTTTACTCCCATACTCCTTCCAAGCCTTCCCACCCCCCCCACTAGAACTCTCATCCCAACTTACCTTGGGTCAGGTGGCCATTTTAAACTTGATCTAACTTCCCCAAATGTCTGTCCATCCCTTTAGGGGAGCAAATTATGGATCTATAGTTGTGGTAGATTTTTTTTTTAAATAGGATTTAATTTAGGCATTAGAAATAAACAGTAGTGATAATATATCTTGATAAATAATTGTTTACTTTTCCATGCCAGACCCATTTTTTCAGGTCAGTCTTATTCTCAGTGCACTTTTACCTGGGGTTATTTCCTTTAGAAACTCCAACTGCACTAACTTCTTTTTTATCTGAGAAATGCATCTTCTTTGGTCTCTGAGCCCGTTACTTAAAGGGGTTGTTTAGTTTTGGTTGTTTATATTTTTAATACTACCAAAGCCTTTCCACAGTACCTTTAATGACTTATAACCTAAGGTCCAACAGTCTTGTTTCAGTTCAATACCATAAAACAGTGCATCAGGGACGCTCATTACTATAAAGAGTATACAGTACTGCAATAGCTGCTGCCAAGAACACCATCTTAGGCAGCACTTTAACCACCATCGCCAGTTAATTTATACAAATATTAGTAAATGAGGTTCCTACCCAGAGTTCTTTTGTATTATCTGAGTCCATTTTGTTCTCTCTTTTCTGTTTATTCCATAGCAGAATCAAAGCATAAGAGATCATATAGTTCTTTTTCTCAATAGATCAAGACTATAAGCAACCTTCTGATATAGTCCATGAAAGAACCTCTACTTTTATTTAATTTCAAACTCATTTCTGTACCCTCTTCTGTAATATTAGGCAACAGATTTATTCATTTTAATTCTTTCAAGTGATGCTATCTTGTCTGCCTTCCTCCCAAAGAATTTGTCCCTGGATAATTCTGCTCGTTCTAAAAACTACAAGGGATGGTTTTCCAGCAATGACAGGATGATCACTCACAGTAAATTAAGAGTTTATGTGGTTGAGAACTAGTATCGAGATCTCATAGGGACAGTGGACATATCTGAGGAAAGGAATATAACAATGGAAATAATGCATCTTGATAAATACATATCCCAGAACTGCTATGCATGAAATTCACTAACTCACTAGTAGTAATAATAGACATCTGTCTGTCTTGTAAGACAATGGAATTGCACTGAGCAAGACATTTTCCTGAATGTAATCCTTACTTGAAAGAAAAAGCAAAGCTAAAGTGATCTATGGAGACACTGAGCTACCCACACACCAGTGTCCCCCTCTCAGCCTTGCTGGTTTAATCCAAAGGAAAGGCAGGTGCCAGTATGTTTAGAACCAGCTTGGCTGCAGGAGCTGCAAAAGCAAAGGAGATCATTCATTTTTCCATCTATCAGGGCTCCACTCCACTCCACTCCAGGGTAAAAGAGCCCAGCCTACCCTATCATGGAATGGACTTCAGTTCCACCATTTTTTTTGGTGCCATTTCCTCTGCCAGGGTAAAACAAGCACCCTTTCTAAGATGCTGTTTTGCACAAAGCCATTGGCATTCTAGAGGTTGCCAGGTTATTTAACTGCCACCCAGTCACAGGTAACTTGCTAATGTGTTGAAGAAGGGGAATTAAGGGGAGCAGGGGTGGGGGTGGAGGGAAAAGTGCCATCTACCCAGGAGGCTTTATTGCACCTTAATAAAGACGTCACTTATTGACCTATTGTGTGCCTATGGAATAATAGGGCCACTAAGAAATGAGCAGCATCTTGAACATTAGAGATAAGTGGAGACATCAGGTGATGCCTTTAACTTTGATGCTAGAGATAAAGGAAAATAGTAGTTAGGCTTGTTATCTGATATGATGGGAAGCTTAAAGATCAATGGTAGCGTGTTTTTGCCTTAGCTTTTCCCTGCATTTTAGCTGTCCTCCCAAATCACTGTTCAACTAGAAGGAACCCCTCTCTTCAAAATCAATAATTTTACAATATTGAAAACCCTTTTGAATAAGTGTTTAACAGAAGTACCCAGACATTAAAAAAAAAAAATCTTCAGTTGTTTGGAGCAAAAAGACCATATCTTCCCTTTATGTTTGCAAAATAGGCAGTACAATGAGGTCCACAACCTGAGTAGAATCAGTTTCCATTACCAACAATAAACACTTACTGTGAAGGTGAAAAGATTTTCTAGTCCCTGCAGGGGAGGAAGCTAAGTCCACTAAAAATTTACACCAGGTGGTCACTCTTGTCCTCACATTTTCAGTTGAGAACTCTGTCTCCATAGCTGCAAGTAAATGGACAAGCCTTATTACGAAGGACTGGACAAAAAGGCTTGGCATAAAATAATTTACTTATGCTGAAACACCAAAAGAATTTAATTAAGCCACTTCCAATAACTGCATGGGGGGAAAAAAAAATCTCTCAAAAAAAAAAAAAAAAACAAAGGCAAATCTGGACTATAGCTTACTTTTTGGAAACAAAACATATACCACATTTTATATAAAAGACACAAGGTTTCTCTCACATGTTCTGTACCAACCTGCATAGCTAAATCATATACAGAATTAAGCAGATAAATACTTAATTTGGAGTAGTTCTAAGAGGTTGGCCCCAAGACTTTCAAAAGACTCCAGAACTGTTCTCAGTTTAGCAATGATTATGGAAACACAAACAGTATGCCCTTCAGTTAGAAAATGTCCAGTATTAAACACTGCTGTCCACATGTAAATTCATTCCACTGGACTGAGCTCACTAGTTTGCAGGGAGCCTGTAACTTTCATTTTCAGATAATTTCAATCATCTTGAACATCTGGACTCACTTATTGACTTCCACCTCAGGTTTAACAACTATCATCCATTAAGCAAACTTTCTCTGGCACACTCCTATACTAACATCAATTGTCTACATACCACAATCCACAACTATTGAATGGTACCCCAAACCAACATATCCACTAAACCCAAGGACCACCATATGTATGTCTACAAGGCCAGCAATCATTCCAAGTGCACCAAAAGAAGCTACAATCTACAGTAGGCCCTAATATAATATGACTGCATCTGCTCTGAGGAGAACACTCGTGATGCCCACCTGATGAGCCTAAAATCTCTTTATACAATAAAGACACTCCAGTAGAGAAATAAACTGTATATTTGAAAGGGCTATCCAAATAACCCAAAGTAACTTGTTACAGCACAAAATGCCACCTCCACCTCCCATAACTGCAAGTCCCTGCTGGTAACTTAATTCCCCACTGCCCAGCAGACCAAGTGGGACATAGCCTTGCCTTAGCAAAAAATGCTTCATCTGTCAACATGTATCGACTACTACTAGTACTATAGTCAACACCCCCGCAATAAAACCATCAGAATCCATGGGTGTCTGTACACAGGCAAAGAGGTTCTTCCAATGCCCAATAATCATAGAGTCAGAGAAGACTCAATTAAATCCAGACTGCTGGAGTGTGTTAATTACCACGTTCCAGCAGCCTCCTGTCTCTCGTGTATCAGCATCTCCACACTTAAAAATGACAGTAGAGGCACTTGAACTTAAGCTCATTCAACAAGCTTTAGTTTACGCATGTCTACCACCATGTTTAAGCATATATGAGATGCTGTGCTGTTTAATTAGAGTGTCTGTATCCAAGAGCTGCTCTAATTAAAGTGCCATCCCACCCACCCCTGTAGCATATTTGAAAGTGCTCCATGGTTCTTACACAATTTTCCCTAAATATGCTATATCTCATCCAATGTACCAAATGCCCTTATAGCAACTACATGAGTAAAACTAAACAGAAACATGTACATCATTAGGAACACATTTCTCACAGAACAAGAACCCCCTCTCTTACCTTAGTATCCTCATACTTAATAGAAATCTACCTAGCACCTTTAAAAGAGAACTGGGGGACAAAAGTTCATAAGCTGGCTGGACAGGAAGAACCAGGGGCAAAACACTGATATAGTTTTATGGCACATTATAACCTACCTGATTCCTGAATTTTTTCCACACATGAAAAAATGAGAATGACCCTCCTCCCTTTTGATATGCTTTCATCTCCCATTAATCAGCTTCTTTTCATCTGCTAATTGTTTGTCTGCTACTCCTGGGAATTTCATCCCCCTTTCTTATAGCTGGTTTTCCTATGCTGCACTAGTTTTTACTGCTCAGACCTGATGAAGAATGTCTTGCATTCGGAAGCTTGTCTAAGTGCTTTGTTACACGTTACTCCAAGCTGCTCAGATGTTGATTGGTGTTAATGCTAGCTTGGGTTTGTAGCAGTCACATTTTCAGACCAGCAGAGGCCTGGAGGACTGAAAAGTTCCAGGTTTCATTCTATTCCCCCCCGACACACACACACACTTTACTTAGGACTGTCTGAACTGTGTCCTGGAGGAGTGGGCGGGGAAAGGTTAAACCTGCCGGCCTGATGCCTGTCACCACTCCTGCTGAGCTGCTGTTCTCTAGGCTGAGCCCACCCAGACAGCAGCAGCAGCAGGAGTGGGGGCCAGGGAGTCAGGTTAACCCTTCTCTACCTGCTCCCCGGGACAGACAGCGTATGTAGGCACAAGTAAGCAGTGGGGGAGAAGCAGGGGGGCAGTGGGCCTGATCCAGACCAATGAGGGAGGGGGAGCAGGTGGGATGCTTACACTAAGGTGAAGCCTAGAGTAGAGTAACAAGGTGTAACAAAGCCCTGTTTCACAACTATGCAATTGGTCCAGTAAAAGATATTACCCTAAGAAATATTTGCATTTCCCAACATTACATAGAAACTGATGGCAAAAGCAAGGATATCCATTTTCTTTGGTAGCCTTACAGAAAAAAGAAGAAATAGGTAAGCAGTTTTAAACCATGCTTCCATATAGCCAATGTATCCAAACTAAAATCCTGGATACCAACCTCTCCATGCTTTAGAGACATCTGGATCTGGGTCCAGAATTTTTAGTTTGGACTCATTTCTAGAATCCATCACATAAACTAGGATGAGCAAGATCATAGAGTAGATAAAATTGGTTAGGTCATATAATGAATGTGATCACTCAAGAACTACTTGAGGCAGTAAATGTTTTGGAATTCAAAGTAATTACCCATATAGGCTTTAGTTGCTTATGAGAGACAAGGGTAGAGAGCTAAAGTTTTGCTTCTTAGCCAGCCCCTTCCTTTTGGAAATGTTCTAATAAACAAGCATGGTGTGGTAGGTTTAAATTTGGAATCTGATCCTTCTAATTAGTACAGAATAAGTTTATCAAAGGAACTGTTTATAAGCAGCTGTAACTTTAAGCTCAGAGAGTTGCACATTTCAGTTAAAATGTGATAATTAGGAGCCATATTAAAGTGTGTATTTTTTTCCACTTTAATGTCAAATTCAGTCTACGTGAATTCTGGCACTTCCTGTTAGTTTTTCTGAACATGCCTCATTTTAAATTACTGAGATTCAACCAATTGCTCTCAAGATTTCTAATGTAGCCTGTTTCCCATCTCATCAATACATTCAACAGAAAATTACATATATTACAGCTGGAGTGATGTAGAAAACAAAGCTGTAGTCTGCTAGAGGTGTTTACATACACTATTACAGTTTAATCTACTTCCTAATTTCTAAAGTAATGCAATATTTCTTCTCTATCATTTATTTTGAATGCATCATGCTCACAGTTGCTGATTACTTTCCTGTTAGGGATTTTAGCCATCTGTGCTACCATGGTTGCTGAGAGAGTCAAATACAATACAAAAAAAAGAAAACAGTCATTAACATGAAACAACAAAAAAGATCTAAATCTGTAAGCTTTGACATTGCATACAATTTATGATTAATGAGGACAAGGACTTACTGAAAGCTGATTATGCATTTCACTCTGTACAATGCCTAAGGGGTTGCAGCTTAGAAGAGACAGGACTGAAATTCTTCAGATTCCACAATGTCCCACTTAAACTGTCTTTGTGGATTGCACCACTGAGTCTGTACAACAATTGTGCATGCCATACAGTTTAAGCTATCTGCTTATATTTTCATCTGTCAGTCCTAAATGGCAACACCCTGAAGGTTTGAGGTGTTGAACAATATGGGTGGCACAAGGCTTCCAGGAAGTACACATTAAAATTCATATGTATGTCCTGAAAGGTGAGATACTGGCATTGATCTTTCAGCAGTTGGCCAACTTAATTTCCACTAAACTGCTGACAAATTATTCTGTTCCTATTATTTATTATCACCTTATTTTAACGTTTTTTCTCCAGGCTCTCCCAGATCTACTATTCCTGACAGACCTTGACTTTCCTGTCTCCCAGACCATTTTTATAGTGATGTAACCAACTTGATTGCTATGGATCTGTTCCTAATTTATGCCTCTGTAGGAGAGAGGGAGAGTCTCAGATGGTACAAATTGGCATAGTTTCATTGATGTCAGTTTTCACCAGCTGAGGCTCTAACAGCATATGGATTACAACAAAATTGAAGTTAGGTTATATTTTTGAGGGAATGCAAGTTGAGCAACATTACAAAATTGGAAAGTGAGTCTATACACTGTTAGATGATGCCAACTAGGGCAGAAGAGTTTAAGCTCTTCCTGTACTGCTCAGATCACCTGTACTGTATTATAGAAACCTTCTTCTCTGGATAGCTGTTGCCCTGGCAACCATAGAGAAAAAAAAAAATTACACCAGCAAAAAAGCATGGAATTCCATTGTCTTAGCGGGGTACTTTATCCCGTCTGGATTCCTCTGAAATGCAAATGTCAGGACTGAGAACCAAGCTTAACATTAAAACAAATGTCACAGAACATCAGTGATTGTAAAGCCCTATATATGCTTCTCTCTACAAGATGGATAGAGATTTTATTACTAGACACCAGGTACAATTTCCTACTGTGACTCTGATATAGATATAGATACATAAGGTACTTTATCCCGTCTGGATTCCTCTGAAATGCAAATGTCAGGACTGAGAACCAAGCTTAACATTAAAACAAATGTCACAGAACATCAGTGATTGTAAAGCCCTATATATGCTTCTCTCTACAAGATGGATAGAGATTTTATTACTAGACACCAGGTACAATTTCCTACTGTGACTCTGATATAGATATAGATACATAATATAGTTCTATAATATATATATATATATATA
>NW_005843137.1:99927-127899 GCF_000455745.1 Alligator sinensis | reverse complement strand
TATTCTTTTCATGTCCCATTCTCTCAATGCACAGAACTTTGAACGCAGGCACAATAGAAGGTTGTATGCATGTGGGATGTGTGGCCTGTGTTCAAAGTTCTGTGGTTTGTGAGAACAGGACATGAAAAGAATTTATTAGATCATCCAGTTCACCACCCTTTGCTTTCTTTCTCTTGGCATACAGATAATTGATTTCATTTCGCTATCACAGTAAGTTGCCAGTTCCTGAAAGCTAACTGCAAAACCAACTGCCTTTATAACCCTTCAAACATTTCAGATTTTATTTCACCTGTTGGGGGAGAAAGATTACTCTTTTAAACCAAATTGTCAAGCAGGCCCAAACAGTTGCTTCCTCTTGGATCTGTCCCCAGAAACATATGCTGGTTCTTCGCCCTGTCCGTATCTATCACTGGTTTTAATTAATAATCACTAAGAGAACTGCTAGAGGTATATGAATAAAATGGTTTATTAAATCACAACAAACAACAGGTAAGTAAGAAACACATATACACACCCAGTTCCCACGATGACCCTTACCAATACAACAATATAATATTTACTCAAGGATGGGGTAGACTTTATTGAGGGAGAGGGGAAACTTTATTAGGCTCATGTTCCTGCCTCTGGTCTCCCGAGCATGGTTCACTCCTCAGGCAACTGCTCAGTAGGGCTTACCTTCCCCTCACAAACAAGGAGGAGTAACCCACAACCAGGACAAGTGTGAGGGAGAAAAGGAATGGGTGATACTTACAATGGACCGCTGTTTTATGTGATACACACACCTGGAGGGAAAGAAACCCGGGGAGCCAACCCTATCTACCTCCAGTGAAGGTTCACCGCAATGGAGGGAGGAGATCGATGGAGCCTCACAGGTCACTGAAATCTAGCACAGCCTGCCTCCATGGTGCACCGGCCAAAGAAACCAGTCACTCTGTCCTAACTCTCACTCCAGTCTCTCACCCTAGCAATGCAACCACCAATTTCCTCACCAAACACCCTCCTCCAATTTCTCAGAACCTCTCCACACCCGAAAAACGCACACAGACTTCTTAGTCAAGCTCTTAGTCTAGCCACACCACACACCCACAGTCTCGCACACACCGACCCATCAATCAGAGCCCCCTTTTATATGGGTAGTGCACCCCATTCACTCAGGCTCTGCACTCAGCACGTGGGTGTGCACATGACACTTGACTCCAGGGCCTCTGCGGGTAGCTGACATCACTCTGCAGAGGTTGGGTCAGGTAGACGTCATCTGCTGACCTACTTAACAGAGTTCCATGATTCAGGCCTGAATTTGCTCTAAACACACCAATAACACAACTGTGAAAAAACTTATTTTGTGAAATATTGCAAACCCAAATGAGAGACACTGGGCTCATTTTCAACATTTATTACTCATAAGAATGAGAAACAACATTTTCAACCCATGGTGCCAAGAGTAAGTGGCCGTGCAAGATGCAAGGCAGTGGGGAACAAGGCCTACTACTTTTTTTTTTTTTTTAAATAAGTATGATTATGGTACAAGTAATTTACTAAGACTCTTGCAAAAAAAAAAAAAACAGGTTTAACAATAATGGCATTATAGGCAACATTAAATATGGTCAGAAACCTCTGCTTAGACTGCAAAGGGAGTAATTCTATTGAACTGGGGGTGGGGCAGGTAACTAAGAAGATACCTACACTATTCAGAGAAAATACTAATCCTAAAAGTGTTCCAAACATAGGCTCCCTAAAAGAATAATTCTTGGCTATGACCAGAAGATTAAATAATCTATCATAGAGCCAGGGATTTCTTCAGAGATAATTTAACAATAAGATTAATTGACTTCTTTTCAGAATAAATACTAATACTATTATCAATAGAACAACCTACAGAATCAGTACGCACACACCCCTTTTTGAAACATTCAATAATGGTTTGATATTTTATAATCATTTAATTATTGAGATCAGAGTCTAATAGAGGAGGGATAATATTTAATTTTCAATGACACAGCTTAGTTTCTTTTAATTGATATGTATAATACTGATCTCATTACCTTCTTTCAAATTATACATAATGAACAACAAAAAAAAGACTAATGCATCATATATATATTGAAATAACATTTGTGCTTTATACCTATGATTTCTTGCTTTGCTGAAATCAGTTATAGAATTTGTAACTCATTCTACCTTGACAAACTAATTCCCATTTCCAAGTCTATGCACGAGGCCAGCTAGCTAGGCTTTTTTCTTCTCCTCCCCTGCCTCCCCCAATCCTTCAAATATGTGGACTTTAAAAATACCAACAAAGAAAGCTTAATAAAATGAATATGGACCTCCTACAGGCCACAAAGAAAAAACAACAGCCCTAAGAGTAAAAGGGACCAAATGCTTTCAGACTAGCTAAAGAGCAAAATCTTCATACCTTACATGTAGAAATGAGCATCCTTTTGCCCAACACCTTTGTGCAACGTGTTGGCCATATGATTTGGAAGTCTTGTCTACCATGTCTTTACTTGGTCTCATTTTGGGGCACATGTATTTTTGGTGCCGTTTCTTAACATGAAACACTAAAAACAAAAAAACAAACACACACACACACACACAAAGCACATCCTTACTGAAAGCAGTAAAAAGTTATTATACTGATTTCATCATACCTTTGTCACATCACAAAAACCAAAATATACTTTTTATGTTATTACAATTTTAAGTATACACAAACTCAATTATGTTTAAAAAGCATTATATGTATACAGAAAAATTAAGCAGTAATAGATTTCTAATTAAAACCTATTGACCTGGATTCCTACAAGAAAATACCCATCATAAAATTATTGCAGGCAGAAATTTCCATTTCTTTCAATAGGAGACTGCATTTCTCAGAACTCTTGAAAATGAATACCTTTGCTGAGAAATCAAATCAGCTTTGAAGTGCTTGAATTCAAGGTTGATTTCTGACAAGCAAAGTGTTTAGTTTTTCACTACAGTGGGTGGATTAGAAAGAGTCCAACTGAAGGCTCAGTGGGCTGTCTAGGTATTGGGTCTGTGTTTAGATACACATGATGAGAGGGCTTTGCCTTTGAAAAGGAGTCATCTGGGATGAATAAGTCTACTCGGAATCAGATAGAACAGGGACTCAACTTTAGCTTCACATATCCTAGCTAGTACCTTAAATCCAGATGTGTAGCAAGCTTCTGCAGCACCCTGGGAAGAGTGCCAACCACTGGCAGGGGGTGGGGTGAAGACAGTACAGAGCAGGAGGAGAGCAAAGGAGTGCAAAGAACAAAAAGTCCCCAGCTCTCTGTACTTTGGCAGAACATCCTGCGGCTGCAGTAGCATGTGATCAACACTACTGCAGCTGATAAGCGGGTTCAATAGAGGACACCAGAATGCCCCTGCCCCCTAGGAGTTTTTGCTACTGAAAGTGCAGTTCCACATACAATAGAGTACAGGAGGGCAGGGCAGGGCAGAGAAATGAGGCAGTGAACATAGCACTAAGGACAGCTCCAGGGGAGCCTATGCTGCAGTCTGTGCTGCATGCAGGGAGCTTGCCCCTCCTCAAGTTCAGCAGCTCCACTGCAGCCTCATACGCTATAGAGCAGCCTCATACATTATAGAGCTGCCAGGCCTCTATGGCTAGGCAGCACAAGATTGCATCTACCATAGTAAAGCCTTTCAGGACAGGAGGGAGTCGATTCAGATGCCCACCCCCACGTCAATGCCCAGAAAAGGTCCCCTGCTTGCCCTGCCATAGTTATGCTGCTGATTAAATCACCACAGTGTACTGACACATTCACTCATCTCTACCTTGCTATTACATTATTGCCAAAAAAATTGAAGGATTTTGGTTCAGTCTCAAAAGCTGAAATAAAAAAGAATGGTTACTTTCTGCTCAGGGCTAGTTAAGACGCAAATTTACAAAACTGATCCCCAAACATTGCCTACTGGAACTACTGAGGGTTTTATTTACAGAGGTAGAAATAAATTGCGTGTCTGATCTCAAAAAAGCCACATTGTCTAATTAATCACAAACTTTCCAAAATCATGCAGAACTCAATTTCTTTTTTAAAGAAAACGTCGGCCTTTATTATTTATTTATTTGCAACAAGTTAGCATTGTGTATAAACTCAGCTTGTAGTAGAGAGCAACTAGCAAATTAACTATGCAGAAAGCTACTTTGATGAGTTCCTTAATTAGCCATGAGTAATTTGGCAGGTCAAGTAATTTAATCTCTGAAAGTTTTAATACCACACAAATTGCAGTATAGTCAATAAAGTCTACTAGTTAGTTTAGAAACAATCAATCCTGAACAGTGCAAGACAAGATTAAATTTGAAGAGTTTTATGCATTCACTATAGCATAGCACTGGTAGCAAGAAATGTTGACAAATTGAGCTAATACACAGAAGGCAAAAAAAGTGAATTTTCATTTAATATATCATCCCTCACTAACCCCACAATATTGTTATTCTATTCATGTTCTGGTATCATCCATCCACTTTTAGATCAACATCACTACATTAAAACAGATGCAACGTTAAGGCTTTAAGAGTCACATAGGACATTAGTCATTTTTATATCACAATGAAAAATATCAGAACATTAGTTTGTGTTGCTTGTGATAGTTTTCTTATTCTGCTCACAAGTAAAATGTACACCTATTTCAGCCTAACTATATTCATTGTAACAAATTTTCTTCATACATTTTCCACTATAGCATAGTGTTTTATGTTTTCATCAACTCTTTATAAGAAAGTGATAAGAACCTGCAAATGCAGAGTAATATATTAAATATTTCCATTACCTTTCATAGTCAAATTTAAGATGTATGTGGCCTTTTAGAGCCACCTGCTAGGTCCTAGCATTTTCCTTGTGTTACCTTTCTACAGTATCTGTAATCCTTGCCCTATATATAGAAAAAGGAAAGTTATCTTTAGGAATAAACACTCTGCCTCTTGCAAGACCCTATATCAGAGGTCACCTTTGAAGCCATTTTCCTTAGAGATGGAAGACTGAATTCAAAACCAGAGAATGAATAATAGTTCTCTTTTAAAGACAAATTTTATTGGAAATTAAAAGCAAAAAGAAAGCAAAGAAACAACAAATGGATCCCTCAACAAACCTAAAGTTTACACTGCCTAAAGGCTACCTAGACACATGATGTTCATTTTCAGATAAAGCAAAACAAATGACCCATTCACAGGCTTCCCAAGATCAAACACTTCTGTCTGACTCCCTCCACATGCTTTCATGTCTCTTGCCAGAAACTTTTAAAGTTGTTTCCCTGACTTTTAAAAGATCCTTCTCTTCTCCATTAAGATCAGATCACCTGAATACAAAACACCCTGACTATAAAACAACACCCACCCCCAATAATTAGAGTCCATATGTGGACAATTTATAAATTTGTCATAATTTTCCAGGCATCATATCCAATTATTGGAGATTTGCCATGAATTTGTCCCCCTCCCACTGCTACAGTATGGAAAATAAATCTGGGGAATGAGGTGGCCCTCTTACCATTTGACCTTCCCCACCTTCTTCTCCCTGCAGCCCTTTCCCCATTCATACTTACTAACAGTCCCTGCTCTCCCTGAACACATGGAAGCAAAAAGCAAATTTGAAAATAGTAACCTCAACATAAACATACCTGTAGTAATTTACATATAGTACCCATAGACTTAGTCCACCCAGAACTGGTGCATGATACCCTTTTTGAAACTGCTACATGTTTTAACACAGGTACTCTATAAACTCACTTTTATGCCAACTTTCATATAGTACAAACTATGCATGATATTAGTCCAAAGCCAAAAGGCTCATGACTTGCCATATAGTTCATTGCACTGGGCCCCGGAAGTCAACTACATTTCAAGCCTTGATGACTCCTCAGTTCTGCACTTTTCAGTGTGTGTGTGTATACTCCAAATACACTCCCCCCCAACCCTCCCCACACTGCACAGGATCCATGTGATAATTAGTCCCCTGACCCATGACTGGAACTAATGTTCTTGCCATGAGTCCTGGGATCCTCAAAAAAAGTATATACAGATAAGGCACAGTGGCACAGGGAAACCTGGTCTGAAACTGTGGGGGAGCAGGCAGAAAGGTGCAGTGGGGCAAGGAACAGGGCTCAAACTGTTTGACTATCCCCACTGCCTCCCTTCACCTTTAGGAATGAGAGAAATGAATTTAAGATAACCCTCCAATAATTCGAAAATTTTAACACATTTATACATTTTTCTTGCACCTGAAACTCCAGCTTAGGCAGGAGCCACCCCCATCTTACTGGGATTATTCAAACCTCTCAGAGCTGCTCTTAGCACAGATTAAATCCATGTCCTCTGGAACCTCATATTGGATCCAACATACTTGTGTTCTATTTCTTTTTCCCAGCAGGTGCTCAGAGCAGGACACATATTTCTCTGGTTGAGAGAAAAAATAATTATTCCCTTAACCTCTTTCAGCTCCTGGACCTCTGGAAAGATTTATTACCCTTTTGCCAGCAGGAGTCAGGATTCACCCAGCTCTGATCAGTCAGTGTTGTTATTATTATTTTTAAAAGGACAGTTTGTTTCAGTCCACCAAACCATGCTGCCCTTCATGGAAAATTCTAATGGAACACACCCTCTAGACCCCATTTACTACACACTTCCAAACCTGGTTGCTAGGGTAGTGTTAGGCACCTAAATCTCAATGATATACCCTCTCCAAGCTCAAGAGGTTTCTCACTGACCTTCTCAAGATGGATGCATTTTGAAAATTTTTTCCTGCAGTACATGAGGGTTACATGTTACCTGTCTCCAGGCAGACTGTAGAGCAGTGGTCTCCAACCTTTTTAAGTAAGAGATCACCTTTGGCATTTAAAAGCAACCCAAGATCTACTGTGTGCTGCCAGCACCATTCCCCCCACCCCCCAAGCAGGTAAGTCTGTGGGGAGGAAAGGGGAGGGTAGATCACTAATTTTTTTAGGGAGAAAAATTACTTGGGGGTGCACCACCCCAGCAGGTAAGTCCCACCCAGCCAGGGCCCCACTCAACTTACCCCTGGTCCTGACTCTATAGCACTGTCCCTCACCATGGGGGCCTCAACCTAGACCCCGCCCCTTCCCTCCCCCATGGACTGACCTGCTGGGCTGGGGCACGTGCCTCAGATCAACTCCAAAAGGCTCCAAGTTCTACCACAAGAGGCTCCAAGATTCACTGGTTGGTGACCACTGCTGTAGAGGCTGCACGTCATGCTGGGATTCATATTCTAGCACTTCCCTGGCTGGATGCCCTTTGCAGTGCAGTATGTCTGTAGATCAGCCAGCCAGCCAAATGAACATTTGTATGACCTTCAACCAGAAGGGTTTTCAACCATTTAGTCTAAACCGTTTGGCTTCTATCAGTTCATTTGAACCCTTGTATGCAAGGGCAGATCCAGGTGGGGTGCAGTGGTCCAGTCACACATTCCTTTGAATTCTCCTCCACCCGTAGTTTAAAACCAGCTTCCTAGGAGGGGCAGCAGCATTTCTATTCAGGCAGCACCAACTGAATTCATAGATCGTTAGAGTCTAGCTGATCCTAATTAGGTGCTCCGGGAAATGCTTTTAATTCATTCCAATAAATATATTTTTGTTTTTGCTTTGATTTTAAACTGTGTAATAGACTCCTAGCATGTTAATAAAGCTTCTAGTTTCTTCTTACCTTGAGAAAAATACATGCTGTGTTATATAGGATGATGTGCCACACCATCTGCACTCCCTTTTCAAAATCCTAGATCTACTTATGCTTGGATGTACACTAAATATAGTAAAAACTGGCTTAGTGACAGATCTTGAAGCACAATTGTAAACAAAGAATCGTTCAGCAGTTGTGTGTCTAGTTAGGTTCTTGACCCTACAGTTTTTGAATATTTATATAGTGATATGAAATAAAACATAAAATCACCCTTATTGAAATATGTAGACGATACAAAGGTTATGGGATCAATAAATCACAGAGACAAGTTACTAATATGGAGCTGTCTGGATCACTTGGTCAGATGGCTATAAGCAGAGACCAAATATAACTTGTGCTTCTAAGAAAAATGTCTGTAAACCAGAGTTGCAGGAAGATGAACTCTATCCTCAGGAAGCAAGAGTCACATTGATAATTGAGGGAATATGAGATCCCAGTGCAATGCTCTGGCTGAAAAGATATAATACAAACCTAGAATGGAAAAAAAAAAACAGGTAGGAGTAGGGAGGAGCAGGTGAGTTGGGATGGGAGGGGGGATGGGGCGAGGGGAAGCAGGGGAAGGGATGACGAGTGTGTGGGTGGGAAGCTGCCAGGCTGCTGCCCCCTGCACTCCCTGAATTGTCCCCATGGCACTTGAATCACCCCTTCCAACCCTGGATCACTCCCTGCCAACCTTCATCTGTCCCTCCATCAGCTCCTCCCCCCTGGATCACTGTCCTGCCCCCCTGATCAGGCACAGAAAGGCTGAGGTACCAGTGTGGAAGGATTCCCCCCTCCCTATCTTCTTCTGGGATGCCTTCACACCACACTGCCCTCACACATCTGGATCCAGACACTGCCAGGCCCCACAATTGATGGGGGGAGAAGGGGGAGGGAAGAGAGAAAGGGAGCAAGAAGCTGCTGGGAAGGTGTGGGGCAAACAATTGCAACCCATATTAAAAGAAGACTCAATTGTTAAAGAGATCTTTCCAGGACCGCCCATCCTAGCCTTCAAACAAGCACCAAACCTCACTAACCAAATCACCAGAAGCAAACTCCCTATGACCCAAACCACATCGATAAATGGATCCAGGCCATGCCAGGACAAGAAATGCAAAATGTGCCAACATATCTCCACCAGCCCCACTATAACTACACCCCATGAGAAAACCATCAAAATTCTTGGAACTTACACCTGCACCAACAGAAATGTTATATATCTCATCCAATGCACCAAATGCCCTGAGGGAAAATATATAGGAGAAACCAAACAACTGTGCACCAGAATGAATGCGCACCAAAAAATCTATCAAATACAAGAATACCCAACTACCTGTGGATGCACACTTCTCACAGGACAATCACTTCCTCTCCAATCTTTCAGTTATAAACCTCAAAGGGAACTTACAATACACCTTCCGTAGATGAGCTTACGAACTACACTTCATAAATCTACTGGATACTAAAAATCATAGAATTATTTCAGCCTAACTATATTCATTGTAACAAATTTTCTTCATACATTTTCCACTATAGCATAGTGTTTTATGTTTTCATCAACTCTTTATAAGAAAGTGATAAGAACCTGCAAATGCAGAGTAATATATTAAATATTTCCATTACCTTTCATAGTCAAATTTAAGATGTATGTGGCCTTTTAGAGCCACCTGCTAGGTCCTAGCATTTTCCTTGTGTTACCTTTCTACAGTATCTGTAATCCTTGCCCTATATATAGAAAAAGGAAAGTTATCTTTAGGAATAAACACTCTGCCTCTTGCAAGACCCTATATCAGAGGTCACCTTTGAAGCCATTTTCCTTAGAGATGGAAGACTGAATTCAAAACCAGAGAATGAATAATAGTTCTCTTTTAAAGACAAATTTTATTGGAAATTAAAAGCAAAAAGAAAGCAAAGAAACAACAAATGGATCCCTCAACAAACCTAAAGTTTACACTGCCTAAAGGCTACCTAGACACATGATGTTCATTTTCAGATAAAGCAAAACAAATGACCCATTCACAGGCTTCCCAAGATCAAACACTTCTGTCTGACTCCCTCCACATGCTTTCATGTCTCTTGCCAGAAACTTTTAAAGTTGTTTCCCTGACTTTTAAAAGATCCTTCTCTTCTCCATTAAGATCAGATCACCTGAATACAAAACACCCTGACTATAAAACAACACCCACCCCCAATAATTAGAGTCCATATGTGGACAATTTATAAATTTGTCATAATTTTCCAGGCATCATATCCAATTATTGGAGATTTGCCATGAATTTGTCCCCCTCCCACTGCTACAGTATGGAAAATAAATCTGGGGAATGAGGTGGCCCTCTTACCATTTGACCTTCCCCACCTTCTTCTCCCTGCAGCCCTTTCCCCATTCATACTTACTAACAGTCCCTGCTCTCCCTGAACACATGGAAGCAAAAAGCAAATTTGAAAATAGTAACCTCAACATAAACATACCTGTAGTAATTTACATATAGTACCCATAGACTTAGTCCACCCAGAACTGGTGCATGATACCCTTTTTGAAACTGCTACATGTTTTAACACAGGTACTCTATAAACTCACTTTTATGCCAACTTTCATATAGTACAAACTATGCATGATATTAGTCCAAAGCCAAAAGGCTCATGACTTGCCATATAGTTCATTGCACTGGGCCCCGGAAGTCAACTACATTTCAAGCCTTGATGACTCCTCAGTTCTGCACTTTTCAGTGTGTGTGTGTATACTCCAAATACACTCCCCCCCAACCCTCCCCACACTGCACAGGATCCATGTGATAATTAGTCCCCTGACCCATGACTGGAACTAATGTTCTTGCCATGAGTCCTGGGATCCTCAAAAAAAGTATATACAGATAAGGCACAGTGGCACAGGGAAACCTGGTCTGAAACTGTGGGGGAGCAGGCAGAAAGGTGCAGTGGGGCAAGGAACAGGGCTCAAACTGTTTGACTATCCCCACTGCCTCCCTTCACCTTTAGGAATGAGAGAAATGAATTTAAGATAACCCTCCAATAATTCGAAAATTTTAACACATTTATACATTTTTCTTGCACCTGAAACTCCAGCTTAGGCAGGAGCCACCCCCATCTTACTGGGATTATTCAAACCTCTCAGAGCTGCTCTTAGCACAGATTAAATCCATGTCCTCTGGAACCTCATATTGGATCCAACATACTTGTGTTCTATTTCTTTTTCCCAGCAGGTGCTCAGAGCAGGACACATATTTCTCTGGTTGAGAGAAAAAATAATTATTCCCTTAACCTCTTTCAGCTCCTGGACCTCTGGAAAGATTTATTACCCTTTTGCCAGCAGGAGTCAGGATTCACCCAGCTCTGATCAGTCAGTGTTGTTATTATTATTTTTAAAAGGACAGTTTGTTTCAGTCCACCAAACCATGCTGCCCTTCATGGAAAATTCTAATGGAACACACCCTCTAGACCCCATTTACTACACACTTCCAAACCTGGTTGCTAGGGTAGTGTTAGGCACCTAAATCTCAATGATATACCCTCTCCAAGCTCAAGAGGTTTCTCACTGACCTTCTCAAGATGGATGCATTTTGAAAATTTTTTCCTGCAGTACATGAGGGTTACATGTTACCTGTCTCCAGGCAGACTGTAGAGCAGTGGTCTCCAACCTTTTTAAGTAAGAGATCACCTTTGGCATTTAAAAGCAACCCAAGATCTACTGTGTGCTGCCAGCACCATTCCCCCCACCCCCCAAGCAGGTAAGTCTGTGGGGAGGAAAGGGGAGGGTAGATCACTAATTTTTTTAGGGAGAAAAATTACTTGGGGGTGCACCACCCCAGCAGGTAAGTCCCACCCAGCCAGGGCCCCACTCAACTTACCCCTGGTCCTGACTCTATAGCACTGTCCCTCACCATGGGGGCCTCAACCTAGACCCCGCCCCTTCCCTCCCCCATGGACTGACCTGCTGGGCTGGGGCACGTGCCTCAGATCAACTCCAAAAGGCTCCAAGTTCTACCACAAGAGGCTCCAAGATTCACTGGTTGGTGACCACTGCTGTAGAGGCTGCACGTCATGCTGGGATTCATATTCTAGCACTTCCCTGGCTGGATGCCCTTTGCAGTGCAGTATGTCTGTAGATCAGCCAGCCAGCCAAATGAACATTTGTATGACCTTCAACCAGAAGGGTTTTCAACCATTTAGTCTAAACCGTTTGGCTTCTATCAGTTCATTTGAACCCTTGTATGCAAGGGCAGATCCAGGTGGGGTGCAGTGGTCCAGTCACACATTCCTTTGAATTCTCCTCCACCCGTAGTTTAAAACCAGCTTCCTAGGAGGGGCAGCAGCATTTCTATTCAGGCAGCACCAACTGAATTCATAGATCGTTAGAGTCTAGCTGATCCTAATTAGGTGCTCCGGGAAATGCTTTTAATTCATTCCAATAAATATATTTTTGTTTTTGCTTTGATTTTAAACTGTGTAATAGACTCCTAGCATGTTAATAAAGCTTCTAGTTTCTTCTTACCTTGAGAAAAATACATGCTGTGTTATATAGGATGATGTGCCACACCATCTGCACTCCCTTTTCAAAATCCTAGATCTACTTATGCTTGGATGTACACTAAATATAGTAAAAACTGGCTTAGTGACAGATCTTGAAGCACAATTGTAAACAAAGAATCGTTCAGCAGTTGTGTGTCTAGTTAGGTTCTTGACCCTACAGTTTTTGAATATTTATATAGTGATATGAAATAAAACATAAAATCACCCTTATTGAAATATGTAGACGATACAAAGGTTATGGGATCAATAAATCACAGAGACAAGTTACTAATATGGAGCTGTCTGGATCACTTGGTCAGATGGCTATAAGCAGAGACCAAATATAACTTGTGCTTCTAAGAAAAATGTCTGTAAACCAGAGTTGCAGGAAGATGAACTCTATCCTCAGGAAGCAAGAGTCACATTGATAATTGAGGGAATATGAGATCCCAGTGCAATGCTCTGGCTGAAAAGATATAATACAAACCTAGAATGGAAAAAAAAAAACAGGTAGGAGTAGGGAGGAGCAGGTGAGTTGGGATGGGAGGGGGGATGGGGCGAGGGGAAGCAGGGGAAGGGATGACGAGTGTGTGGGTGGGAAGCTGCCAGGCTGCTGCCCCCTGCACTCCCTGAATTGTCCCCATGGCACTTGAATCACCCCTTCCAACCCTGGATCACTCCCTGCCAACCTTCATCTGTCCCTCCATCAGCTCCTCCCCCCTGGATCACTGTCCTGCCCCCCTGATCAGGCACAGAAAGGCTGAGGTACCAGTGTGGAAGGATTCCCCCCTCCCTATCTTCTTCTGGGATGCCTTCACACCACACTGCCCTCACACATCTGGATCCAGACACTGCCAGGCCCCACAATTGATGGGGGGAGAAGGGGGAGGGAAGAGAGAAAGGGAGCAAGAAGCTGCTGGGAAGGTGTGGGGCAAACAATTGCAACCCATATTAAAAGAAGACTCAATTGTTAAAGAGATCTTTCCAGGACCGCCCAGTCTAGCCTTCAAACAAGCACCAAACCTCACTAACCAAATCACCAGAAGCAAACTCCCTATGACCCAAACCACATCGATAAATGGATCCAGGCCATGCCAGGACAAGAAATGCAAAATGTGCCAACATATCTCCACCAGCCCCACTATAACTACACCCCATGAGAAAACCATCAAAATTCTTGGAACTTACACCTGCACCAACAGAAATGTTATATATCTCATCCAATGCACCAAATGCCCTGAGGGAAAATATATAGGAGAAACCAAACAACTGTGCACCAGAATGAATGCGCACCAAAAAATCTATCAAATACAAGAATACCCAACTACCTGTGGATGCACACTTCTCACAGGACAATCACTTCCTCTCCAATCTTTCAGTTATAAACCTCAAAGGGAACTTACAATACACCTTCCGTAGATGAGCTTACGAACTACACTTCATAAATCCACACTTCTCACAGGACAATCACTTCCTCTCCAATCTTTCAGTTATAAACCTCAAAGGGAACTTACAATACACCTTCCGTAGATGAGCTTACGAACTACACTTCATAAATCTACTGGATACTAAAAATCATAGAATCAATATAAATATTGGTTTTATGACACATTACAACGTGCCTGACATCTGATTCACCAAGTACCTGCCTGACAGCCTCTTTTCTACCTTGTACTCTATCACTGCATTGTCTCCCTTCAGCCTTTTTCCCCCCTTGCTCTCTTTCCCCTCCCCGATCTGCTTCATCTCTCTGCCTCACCTTTAGTCTTTCTAATTCTACCTATTTACATTTTCACTGACATAGTGCCACACTTTTAGCTTCTTTCATTTCTTGGAGTTTCAGAATAGTAGAGAAGAATGCCTGAAGAAGGGTGATTGCTTCCAAAAGCTTGCCAAATTTTTTTTCCAACTACTCGGTTTGTCTAATAAAAGATATCACATCTACTCAAAGAACCTTGCCTAACTAATCACTAGCACTTGCTGACCTTAACACAAACTAAGGTTTCTTACAATTAGCACCTACTAATTCTAATGTATAATTCACCCTTGCATTGCTGCTCTTTTAGCAGTGGAGCCATTGCTATTTATATACACAATGTCAAATTCTGGACTTTGCAACTCACTAAGAATGTTGAGAAATCAGAAATCTCTCAGAGAAGCAGCACAGGATGAGCAGAATATTGGCAATCACATATTTTAGTAAGAAATTCTAAACATGATATCTATTTAGCTCATTAAAGAGAAGGTTGGAGTGTCTTAAGAACTACCTGGGGAACAAAACTGATAATTGACTTTACAGTATATCAGACAAACAACCAATTCTTATAATGAAGAATTGCTGCTTATAAAGTTAAAATTACTGTATCAGTAAATGACAGTTTAAGGGGCACCACTTTCATTGTAATAATGTGAGATTTAATTAGAAAATCTCAAAGCAAATTCAGTTCCTTATAGCTGTTATCATACTTTAAGTGCAGTAGTGTTAGGAGTTTTTTGTAGCCTTGATGATCTAGGAAATAGAACAGAGAAACAAGAATGGGGAGGGGGGGGGGATGGTGATATCTTTTATTGGACCGGGGGGGGGAGGATGGTGATATCTTTTATTGGACCAACTGTATAATTGGAAGATATCTTTAAAAACTTTCTAGGTACAAAATGACTTCTCATCACTTTGTGCCCCAAAGCTTGCTTAATAGTTCTCCCAACTATAGAATTACTGTACTTGCTCAAATGCAACATAAGCACCCCCTCTCCCATGTAATATGGGGTAGAAGCCCATTGTCTTGGATTTGAATATGAGATGGAAGGAGCAGGTAGTCTTTGCCCCTCTACCCGCACTGGTCTCCCCACCCACCCTACTGCTACTTCCCATCTCCCCATCCACAGCCTCTGCCTCCCAACCTATCCCATCCCTTCAAGGCTAGATGACATCAGCCTGCCAGAACAGAGTAAAAATAATTGGGGGGAGGGGCAGCAGGGGGTCTGAGACTCTGGGGGAGCAGGCAGAAAGGTGCAGTGGGGCAAGGAACAGGGCTTAAACTGTTTGACTATCCCCACTGCCTCCCTTCACCTTTAGGAATGAGAGGGATGAATTTAAGATAACCCTCCAATAATTAGAAAATTTTAAACTCATTTATACATTTTTCATGTATAGAATCTAATTACTGGAGGGCTCATCTTAAATTCAAAGTCATCTTGGATTTGGGTAAATATGGTAATAAAAGTTATCAAGAAAAAAAAACCCTTGCTTATCATATATGAAGTTGGTCCAGTATGTCTTGGGCTCAGGTTCAATTGCTTTCAGTTACAATGTTTGTTGATCTTCAAAAGATTAGAATTGTACCTATGACATTTTTTCAAAGTCCTGCACATTTATTCAAAAGTTATTCATCATCATCAGAACTACTTTGCTCTACAAGTCAGGTGGAAAAAATCTTGTGAGAACAGTAGCTCTCAAATGATTTGTTTGGTCCCTTCTTTGGCTTTTAGATCAAGACTACAAAGCTGACTTTCTTTCAGATTTTAAGTATTTCTAATTTTGGCCAAAAAGCTTTTCAAACCTCAACCCCCTCCCCCACAGAGCCAGTTTGAGTTGGGGGGTGGGGAAGGGAGAAAGGGGGTGAAAGGTCAGTCACTCTGTATTTTATACCAAACATTTCACACATCACTAACTCAAAATGTCCAAGAGCACTCTGGACTAATAGCCTAGCTTTAAAGTATAAAGACTAGCATAATTACTCTAACCTGGGCAAACTGACACACACTCTTGCACAGCTTCAGATAACCTGACACAGCAAAGAGATCATGCTTAAGCACTGAAAGTTGTGCTCTTTATTTGATGGTGTTATCAGAAGGAAACAGCAGCCAAAAATACAATACGATGAAAGCCACAGGCAAATTGCAAGGCAGAAATATAGTTTCAGCACTTATGTTAGTAAAGTAGGTCAGGCAGGCTACTGCTCCTGGAACTCACAGCACACAATGCAACTAATTTAAATGTGCTTCCCCCATATAGAAAATGCAAACATCTGAGGAGTTTTGATGCCACAACAGGAATAAACTTGACCAAAAAAGTTCTCATAATTTAAGACTTTGATTCCAAATTTCAGGATATTTATACTTAATAAATAAGTATTGATTTCTCTACAATAAAACAACAACAGCTCAACTTCTCAACTAAGGTAAACTACTTCATATTTTTCGTATACGTTATTGAATACTTATCAAAATAATTCAGAATTCTCAGGCACCTGAGAAATCCAAGAAAATGGCCATTTGAATGTAGTCTTCATTAGCTCTAAAGGCACAAAAGGCAACCGCCTTGCTATAGATGCAATATGCTATGATCCTCTCAGTCAATCAAGTGCAGTTATAGCAAAGGTGGGCAATTATTTGGGCCCACAGGCCACATAGAGAGTTTTGGTGAGTTGTCATGGGCAGGGTCAGCACCAACTCCAAACCACACATTCAACAGGTCACCAAAACTCCCTAAGTGACTTCTTTGTGCTCAGCTGGAGAGCTGGGATAGCACCCTAGGCAGGCAGAAAGCAGAATCCAGCAGTATAAAAAGCTGCCCTGTCCTGGCCCCACCAGTATAAAAATCTGGCCATGCCTCTTCCTGTCCCAGGTGGCAGAAGCTGCAACTGTAGCTTCTAGCTTGGTCTCAGGAGCTTCTGGGGAAAAGATGGCTAGACCCTTTCCTGCCCCTGACTACTGCTAACTGATGACTTTGTCTCAGAGCTTTTGGGAGTAAGTTGGCCTCCCCCCTTCCTACCTTGGGCTGCTGCTGCCTCCTCCCCGCCAATGGGGGGGTTGTCTGCTACACGCTGCTGCCTCCCCTTGGAGGGACCCACTGCACTGCACTGCACTCCGGCACTGCATCCTAGCACCACATCCTAGCCTCTTCACCCCTGTTTTGGCCTGCTGCCAAGCCATAGTCAGGGGACAACCTAAGAAGGAAGTCTGCACTACCTGTAGGCCACTCCTCCCCCACTATCACTGCTGGAGCCTAAAGGTGCCTTGCCTGCCCCCACTGCCTTGGCAGGCCACCTCCACTTTCACCAGAAGCACACCTTGAGTGGCTGAACTGGATGGCCCCCACCATCACTGCTGCTGCTGCTGCCCCCTTTCAGGAGAGAGGGAGATTCCCTGCTGCACCACCTGACACCACAACTGCACTGGATTACTACCTCATTGACTGACTGCTCCTGCCCTCCCCCACAGTTACTTCACTATATCTGATCCTGCTTTGTCGTCCTGCCTATTGCTCTGCTGCTGAGTACCTGGCTGGAGGCCTGAGGGGCTTCTGGACAGATCTCCAACAAACAAAGCCTCTACACTGCTCCAGTTATCTTTTATATCTGACTCAGCAGCCTTCCCTGTGTGTTTGTGTCCTTGTGCAGTAAGTCCTGTGGTCCACTCCCCCTGCCCTGGTGTTCATTGTGTGGCTGAGTAAGCCAGCTGGAGTTTCCTCAATGTGTGTGAGCTGGAGTGTCTTCTCTGTGTGTGTGTGTGTGTGTGTGTGTGTGTTCCCCCTCCCCACATTCTCAAAGCATAGGCCTATCAGTTTTTCTTCTTGTGGGGCTATAGCTAATTGAGCTTCAGCCCCCTACCCCCCTTCTCCCCAACAACCCCAGCCTGCCCCTGCTAGATTCACCAGCTCCACTAGGATATGCACTAGCCCCACTCTATTTTTTTCCCTCATTAATTTCCTCTCCCTTATGTAAACCCATGGTAGGGCAGGAACCTTCTGGAGGGGCAGATGCCCCCATAGAACTTCCTGCAGCCCCCACTATGGGGGAGGATCCCAGCTAAGCCCCCAAGGGGATGCATGTCCCTGCAGCCCCCACACCAGAAGCAGAGCCCAACCAACCTCCTCTGGGGATGGAGAAGTCTGCAACCTCTGCTGCAGGGGCAGGTGGGACTCTGGTAGGAAGCCAAAAAGGCAAGGGGGCCTCCCTGGGCCAGGCCCCCACCCCAGAAGGGGTCCCCAGAATCCCTCTCCTGTCATTTGGGACCAAGGGCAAGGGCAGTGAGAAGGGATCCTCTTCAGCCTCTTCCTCCAGCCAACGAGCCTAGTCGGCAGCTGGAGTGGGGAGGCAGGGTCTCTTTTAGTCACCTCTCTGCCACCTCTTGTGGGATGGCCCCCCTGTTCTCCCCAAGCCTGCAGGGGACATTCTCCAGTATGTTGAGGTGGTACCAGGCCACCTGCTGCATCTCTGGGTCCAGGTGCAGGGGCTGGTCCTGAACCTTCTGAACATGTATGCCTCTGTGAGGGACCCAGAGTTGGCAGATTTTTTCCACCAGGAGGCCACATACGTTGGCACCCCCAACCCTCACAAGTGCCTGGTCCTTGGCAGGGACTTTAATGTCAACATAGATGTGGGAGACCAGTTGGGCAGGGAGCAGAACCAGGCTGCCATGGCCATCCTCAGAGAGATCTTGATGGACTACTCCCTGGTGGATGTCTGGCATGCCTGTCACCCTACCAACCCCCGCTGCCTTCACCTATGTAAGGGTTGGGGAGGAGCAGGCATGGCACTCTCAGTTGGACTGGGTTTATGGTTTATATATTTTTGCTACACTTTGCCTGGGCCCACTCCTCTAGTATATGGTCGACCCCTTCTAGCAATCACCATCTTGTCTGGGGTCAGCCTACTGGCATTTCAATGAGGATGTGGGCTTCAGGAAGGCCTTCTGGGAGTTCTGGCTGGCATGGCAGGAGCAAAGGGCAGTTTTCCTCTCAGCTCAGTGATGGTGGGATGTAGGGAAGGTGTACATCTGGCTTTTTTGCTGCAGCTACACTCCAGGGCACACCCAGAAGAGGGAGGCAGACCAGCAGCAGCTCAGGCAGGAAGTGCTAGAGCTGGAAAGGCACATGGATACCAACCCAACCAACCCATCCCTCTACAGAGAGTGTTGGGAGAGGTTGGAAGAGCTTCATGCTCTGGATGACCACCGCACCCACAGTGCATTTGTCCACTTGCACATCCAGGTCTTTCAGGAGATGGACCATGGCTCCCAATTCTTCTATGCCTTAGAGAGGAGGCAGTGAGCCAAGAAGTACATCCCTGCCTTCTGGAAGGTGACAGCACCCCCCTCACTGATCCAAGTGAGATGCACCAGTGTGCACAGGCCTTCTGTGAAGAGCTCTTCTCCCTGGATCCAACTCATGCCAAAGCATGTCAGACCCTGTAGGAGGGACTCCTGCAGATTAGTATTGGCTACCAGAACCAGCTGGAAGCTCCTCTCACTCTGGCTGAGTTTTCAGCCACCCTCTGCCTGATGCCTGACATCAACAGGCTGACTATGGAGTTCTACCAGGCTTTCTGGGATGTCCTTAGCCCAGACCTTGCCACGGTCTCAGACAAATCCAAGGGAAGTGGGGAACTCCCCCAATTATTCCAGAGGGTTGTGCTGACCCTCCTGCCAGAGAAGGGGGATCCCCATGACCTGAGGAACTCGCTGCGCCTGCGGTCTGTGCTGATGGACATGATCCATCCTGACCAGACATACACAGTGCCTGGATGTTCCATCTTTGACAACTTGTATCTGGTTTGGGACCTTCTGGAGCTAGTGCACTGAGAGGGCCTGTCTTTCACCCTCCTATCCCTGGACCAAGAGAATGTGTTTGTCAGAGTGGATCACAGCCACTCTGTGACAGGTCACAGGTACCACACAGGCACACTGCAGGCCTTTGGCTTCAGGCCCCGCTTTGTATGGGCTCTCCAGGTGCTGTACGCCTCTGCAGAGTGTTTGGTCAAGCTCAATTGGACCCTGACGGAGTCCAACCAATTCAGGAGAGGGGTGCATCAAGGCTACCCACTATCAGGCCAGCTGTACACTGTGGCCCTGGAGACCTTCCTTGTTTTCTTGCAGAAGTGGATGGCAGGGTTGATCCTCTGGGAGCCACCGGTGCAGCTCACCCTGTCAGCATATGCTGACGATGTATTCCTCGTGGTCCAGGACTCAAGTGACCTGGCGCAGATGGAGGCCTGTCAGGCATGGTACTTGGTGGCCTCCTCTGCCCGGGTCAACTGGGTCAAGAGATTTGGCCTGGTGGTGGGTGATGGGTGGCAGGTGGGCTAACTCCCATCCACGCTCCATAGGATCTGCTGGAGCATGGGCTTACTGCTCTACTTGTCTCTCTGTCCCCCACAGAACCCTCCCCACCAGGGAACTGGCACCAGCTGGAAGTAAGGGTGGTGGAGTGGATCTGGGCATGTGCAGGACCCGGGCATGGGCAGGGCTCCTGAGGTGTCTCTCCCTACATGGGAGAGTGCTGGTGCTGAACCAGCTAGTCCTGTCCATGCTCTGGCACCAGTTAGACACCCTGCCTGTGCCCCTTGAGGTCCTGGCAGAACTCCAGAGATGGGTGCTAGAGTTTTTCTGTCCAGGACAGCACTGGGTCACTGCAGAGGTCCTGAGCCTTCACTTGCAGGAGGGCAGCCAGGGCCTGGTTTGCCTGCACAGCCAGGTCCTGACATTTAGTCTTCAGGCCCTGCAGTGATTGCTATACAGTGTTAGTAGGCAGATAGAGGTTGATCCTGGCTAGTGTCACCTGTATTGGAGACCTCCTGGCCTAGGATAGGTGGGAGTGGGTGGACCCTGCTGCACTGGCCTGGTGCATGGGTCTACCCATGACACATGCAACCTGCTGTCTGGTCCAGGAGGATAAATCTGTCCCTACCTCCCAACACCCTTGCCTTTGTTGACCAGGTCCTGCATAGCAGCGGTCCACACCCCCTGTTTCTTCCAACCCACTGCAGTTTGTCGTGGGGCCAGTGCCTCACCCAGCCTCATGGCACTCCCTGCTCCACCATCTGAGATGGCTGGAGGACACCAGACCAGTCTGCTTTTCCATAGTCCATAGCCACCACCTCTACATGCTCGTGTGCTGCACAATCCATAATGCTACCCTCATGTCCCACCCAGCCACCAAGTGGCGGGACCTGCTTGGCGGGGGCATGGCTGGGGTACCCCAGTGGCCGAGTCTGTACTCCACCCTCATCCCATGAGCCACTGGGGAACCTCAGCTTGTGGATCCTCCAGGAAGCCATTGCCATGGGTGTGTATGGGGTGAGCTTCACGGACACCCTGCTCTCCTGCCCCTTCTGTGGGCAGAGGGAGACCCTGGTGCACATGACCTTCGAGTGCACCAGGTTGCAGCCCCTCCACCTCCAGAACCTCCCCTTGAGGTTCTGGTTGAATTTCCCCCCCCCCTTTGTTTTTGGTCACCCCATCCACAGCCTCAACAAGTCCCAGGACCTCCTGGTCAACCTCCTCCTGACCCTGGCCAAGTGGGCCCTGTACTTGACCAGGAAGGAGGCTCTGGCCAGGAAGGTGCCCAGAGACTATGGGGCTACTTTCCTCTCACTTGTCCATGCACATTTCCAGGCAGAGCACCAGTGGGATGCATCCACTGGCTCCATGGATGCCTTTGAGGACCAGTGGGGACTCTGCTCAGTGTCCCCCTCAGGCACACTTATTTTCATGTTTTGACCCTTTGACGATACTCCTATCCTGTTGTCCGTTTTTTCATTTGTTGGCCCAAGAATTTAGATGTACCACTCACTCATTAGCCCCACAAGGGGTTACTAGTTAGCCAGGTGGGCCTTAGGGCCCATGGTATGACTATTATAAATAGACAGGAGCTTCTGGGGACACTAGCCTCTTGTGTCAACTAGACTGCTGAAACAGCATCCCAAATTCATTTTTAAAATACCCCAAAAATCCACATTATTACACAATTTGAAGAAAAGAGAGAAAAAGGGGGACTGATCAGATGGGAACAAGTAGTTGGGGGAGGTCCCCTCCCCCCCCCCTCCTCCAGACCCCAACCCCCTACTTAGGTGGTAGAAGCTAGGTCCCCAGCATGCTTCAGGACTGGGGAAAGGGTCAACCACAGAGACACTCTGGCAGGCTGCCAGAGCATCTCTGTGGAGGACCATGCCCTAACCCAGTTTCCCCCCCCCCCCGAGGTATTGTTTGACCCCTGGTTATATAGGGGTCTAATTTTGCTCCCCCTCTGCAAATTTTCAGGGTGGGGAATGTTTTTTGTTCCTGTACATGCCTCTTTCAGTGTCTCAAAGGGGTTTAAGATGTTGCAAGAGTCATGTGTGGGCTCACCTGGACATGCCCCATGGAGCTGGGGCAGAACCATGATCTGCTGCCAACATACCCCTTTGACGGGCATCAGTTCTACAGGCAGAGGCATGCAGGGAGCATATTACAGCTCTGCCCCAGGTTCTGGCCCCATGCTCTCACCACTCAACAATACTGGGGTCTCCATGGAGACCAGCCATACATGTACACGGCCAGGCAGATAGAATGGGACTGCAGGCAGGCAGGGAGCTGCGCCCAGAGCCAGGTCTGGGATCTTCGGTGGTGACAGTGTGTGGTAGCAAGACCAGCTGCATGAATCATGACCCAGGCTACCCCCTGTACCTGGGCTGCATGGGATCAAGGGACCTGATGTGGGCTGGACAAAATTCTTTGGCAGGCCAGATCCAGCCCGCAGACTGTATTGTTACTTAAAATTGCCAGCTGCTCAAATTAAGAGCAAGACCTTTAAAAGGGGGAGGAGGCAAAATGCTGTGTTTATTGATTACATGAAGCAGATACATAAGCTTGGACACACCAGTCATACAAACAGACATACACAAGCACACATACAAACAGAAATACAGACAAAACCACTCCAGTAAGATGTTATAGTTATCAGCAGAAATTACTCAGTGTCAGCACTGAATGGTCAATTCCAGGTTCATTGAGGGTGATGGGAGAGGGGGGGAAGAATAGGGCATCTGAACCCTAAGGCCTCTGAGCTTAGGGACTGTACTTAGAATGCCTGCCATGATTTTGGTGAGTATCCAAAGCCCCAATGGCAGGGGTTGGCAACCCCTGGCACACATGCCAAGCGTGGCGTGCAAGGCCATTTTGCTTGGCATGCCACAGCCAGCCCCAGCTCCAGGAAGCTGCTGCCAGTGACGGAACCTGGGCTGTTCCCAACAGGGCTTGCAGCATCCCAGTTAACTGCTGGGAGCAGCCTGGGATCCCAACTGGCAGCAGCGCCTACAGAGCCGGGGCCAGCTGCAGCTGGGAGGCTCCAAACAGCTGTGCCAGTCTCCAGCATCAGCTCTGCACCAGCGCGTGCACCTGTGCGTCGGAGCGGGCAGGGCCTGAGGCAGTGCACCCTGGTCTCTCCCTGCTCCTGGCATGGAGGTGATGAGCCTGGAGCAGCTGTTTGTAGCCATCCTGGGCTCTGGGCAGCTGCAGCAAGCAGCAGGCTGGCTACAAAAGGCTGTGCCATCACCTCCATGCCA
Organism: Alligator sinensis; assembly: GCF_000455745.1. NCBI lineage: Eukaryota > Metazoa > Chordata > Crocodylia > Alligatoridae > Alligator > Alligator sinensis. The sequence continues at coordinate 104,361 of NW_005843137.1, read as the reverse complement.
GGAGCAGGAAAGAGACCAGGGCTGCGCTGCCTCAGGACCCTCTCCCACAACCTGCTTCGAGGCACGCCTGCATGTGCTGGTGCAGAGCTGATGCCACAGCCCGGCACAGCTGTTTGGAGCCTCCCGGCTGCAGCTGGCCCTGGCTCTGGGGAGCTGCTCCCAGCCAGGATCCTGGGCTGCTCCCAGCAGTTATCTGGGATGCTGCAAGTCCTTCTGGGAGCAGCCCAGGCTCCAGCAGCTACCCAGAGTCAGGGTAGCTGCTGGCAGCCACAGAGCCTGGGCTGGGGGGCAGAGGAATTGGATGGGGGCCAGGGGCACAAGCAGGGCATCCTGCCATGTACCCCTTGCCCTCGTTTTGTTTTTCTGCCATGCCAGCACTCTGGCACCTTCCGAGGTAGGCATTATGGTGTTTTTCGGCACTCCGGCCAAAATACGTTGCCTACCCCTGCCCTAGGGTCTATGAGGAAGGATACTTGCCTTTGGAGGTAGAACACAGACTTGAATGATCGAACTCTGCTCAGTTGAAATTTGGAACTCGATTATTCAGCTTTGCCCAATAGAATTCAATTCAGAAGTGATTTGGCCCTTGAAACAAATTTTTTTTTAAAAATGCAATATTCTCAATTCAGACTTGGCCACTTTACCTGAACTAAATCACATGCTAAAATCCTGACTTCTTTGAAGTCAATGATAAAATTTATATCAATTTCAAAGCATTCACACCACCAGTCTTTACATACTATGTTCTCTCACAAAAAACCCAAACAAAACCCCACAATGACAACAACAAAACCCAACACATTCCCAAATTTGATATGATGATGTGCACCTTGCTTTTCAAAGCTGGAATGAAGAAGAAAATATCTTTTCTTGAAAATACTGGCATAGCAGTAGGCAAGTAGCAGCTTCTTAAGCAAGAGCAGAATAGGTCCACAGCTAGGAGCTAGAGAGCCCACGTGCAGCTCTGCAGCACTACTTTTACTTTCCCTCAGAAAAGGCAAACACTTTTATTACCGTATTTCCTCATTTACAATGAAAACTCCAATTACTAACTGATAGTTCTTTGAAAAAAGGCATGTTGTATTTGAGAATACAAGGTATTCGCATTAATTATGACAGTTAACGTATATAGTTCAACTTTTGATGCAACCACATAAAATGGGAGTCTCAGCCTGTATTTACTGAAAGAGAATAGACAAAACTTTGACTCTTTATATGAAAATAAAATTTGAGACTTTAATACCTGCCCTTCTTACAGTGTCATTTGAACGGAGAGTGAGTATAGCACTTTTCAAATGAACTTGTAATGACTGTAAAATTGGGCTACAGATTATTTTTTGCCACTTTTGAGCAAAGAGGTAATAGGGCCTTTGTTCCACTTTGTTTTCTAAAACTTTTCAAACTAGTACAAACCCTGTTAGAACAAAAACAAACACATGAACAGGCACATTTAATATAAGCCTAGCATGTACATGTATAGTGATGGCAACGAGTTTGTAATAGGAATTATTAACTGACATTGCATTTAAACTGAGGTCACAGTGAAATGTACAGAGAAATAAAATAGTTAAGTATGCAGATTCTGAAAAGCCATGGTAATGGAAAATTTTGGAATAATCCTTAAGAAATGAAGATAAATATGTTATACCTGGGGAAATGTTATCTTCATAGATTATGTCAAAGATTAAGACATGCATAATTGATTTAGCTAGCTAAAGACAAATGACACACACAGGAAGCCAAGAAAGTAATGGTTTTAAGGAATGGCTATTAAGTTTAACTAAATAAAGCACAATTCAGAACATGCAAAGCAACTTACATAATTTCAATTCATCTTTTATTTTCATTATATACATATATAAAATCATAATGAAAAAAAAGGATGGCTGTAGTTTAAAAAAAAATCTACAAATGGAACATTTGAGGCCAGATCAATCTGCTGTTATGCACTCAGGGACCCATTCAAGATACTCTAACATACAATATTGTTGATAAATGTAAATTTGATTTTTATGCTCTAAAGCATGGAATTCACAGTAGTCCTATGGGAGATGAAGATTTATAAATCAGATAAAACTCTGGTTACCTATGGGCTCATTTTGTATACATGTAGTTTGTCACTATTTTTTATACTTGGGGAAAATGTCAGGGTTTTTTGTTTGTTTGTTTTTTTACACTCAGGACTGTGTAGTAACATATAAAAATACCGGAATTGTCACTGCACCTCCTAAAAAAAGAAGTTGATTGTTTGCTTATTTAAACTCAGTGATAAGGTATCCAGAATACTGTAGACAAAATATGCAATAAGGGAACTATTACCTGTGGCAGCTGTAACCCCTGAGCTGCCATTGCAGGTGTTCAGATTCTTTACAGAAATATTCCCAACTTTGTTTCTTTTCCTCACTTTTAAAGGTCAATTTTCCTTCCATTAAGGTAAGACAATTTCTAAATGTACCATTTTTTTCATGTTAAGTTTATGTACTGTAATATTTTCCTGATCTTTTGTTGCTGAGAAGCATGACTTAGCAATTTTCTAAAAATTCTGAACACAATCTAATTAGGTAATTCACTATTCAAAGAAAAATTTCAAGTTGATTTAATATTGTTTTTCTTTTACATATATACATTTTCAAGCATATTTAGGTCATTGAGGTGAACAAGTTGAATTGGTTACTAACATGGTTTTGAAAAGCCCATGTGCAATGTCAAATGCATCCAGCAAGGAAAAAGATGCTGAATAGAGCATGCTTCATAATACAGGGAAATAGAAACTCAAGAAAAAGTCTCTGTAATTTAGAAACACTTTCATTCTGAGTACCTTAGTGTCCTAGAATGATAAGAAGTGAAGGTCATAGTGCTGACTGAGATTTGGTAATGGGAATTTGATCCTCCCTTACTGACTGAAAAATGGTTTCAAATCTCACACTTAGTTCATATTTAGGGAGAAAAGAAATTTGATGAGCCTTGTGTAGCAGTTGAAACTGAAACTTTACTTATAATTCTTTGTTTTAGTACTGGCAGACAGAGCAGTGACCAGTGTGCAGAATTTGTATATATCGCCATAATGCAATAACCTTGTCACATTTTTATTACTATTTAAAGCATGTAAGACCACTACAGTACCCTGAGCACTAGGGAGCCTGAGAAGGCCTGTTTTTTAAGGCACACACTCATCTTCATTTCCTGCTGTGGGATTAAAATGCAGTTAAGGATGCATTAGGTTCTTTCCCAATATTTTGTTACCTTAAATAGTCATATATATTACATGCATTTTACTATCTCAGATCAGGGGGAGGTAAACTATAAAACTGTGGTATGTTCTCTAGTAAAACTTGGCTGATACCATGAAAAATAAGAGAACCCAGAGGTAGAGAATACTTGGTTGACAACATTAAACCATCATGCACTCCCTACCCTATGCTGTGTTGAACCCATCCCTACTGTAGCTTTGATGGTACTGTCATGAAAGCTTCTTTCATCATTTGGGCTTTACGTAATCCCTCATTCCCAAAGAATGGCAATCTTTCAGTTCATACAGATTCACCACACATATATTTAAATCTAAATTTGCATTATTAGTGGTTCATCTTGCATTTAATTTGTTCTGAAAAATATTTTCAGTAGTTTAGATTAGAATTATAGGTACCCGTAGGCAAACATACTTTCTGTATAGAGAAGGGTTCCTTATTTAAAAGTAACATATTTTCTCTTTCCACTATTTCTCTATATAGAAAAATAAGAATCCACAACCCTTTGATACTTAACCATATTTGCCAACACAAAAATGCCATTTTATATGTTGGGGTGTGTCACTATATGGCCACCCCAGGGATGGCTGTGATGTCCCTTGGGCACTGACCATGCAAGCTCCACCCTATGGGCACCTACTAATCTCTCCTACCACATCTTGCTGTTATAAATGATGGATTGAGAGGCTGCCCTCAAGTTGCTTCTTGGTCACAGTACTGATAGTCTCCCTGAAACCCTGTACATTGTTGGACCCCTTTATTAGGTCCCACACTCCGGGGGAGTGATCTAGCATGCAGGGCTGCATCAAACAAATATTGGTCTAATAGGTGTCTTTTTTTTTGTTGCTGGGGGGGTTAAGATGATGCCCTCCCACAGCTGGAGCAGAGCAAAGAAGAGCTGATGGGGCACAGAGGCAGCTGATGGGGAGGGCAGGGGCTGCCACTCTGCTCCTCCCCACCCGGAAGCCCTATGTGCTGCCATGGCAAGGTGATCCCTGCCTGCCCAGCAGCAGCAGAGGGCACAACTCTGTGCCACCACTGCCTCCAATGCTGCTGGGTGGACAGGGGGTGCCTCACCATTGTGGTGCAGCCAGCACAGGGCTCCTGGAGAGGGCCGGGCAGCACTGTGGGGAGCTCCAAGCCCTCAGAGAGCATCCTGCATCTGCCCCCTCCCTGAACACAAACC
>NW_005843137.1:96776-99896 GCF_000455745.1 Alligator sinensis | reverse complement strand
CATCCCTCACGTCCCCCCCCCCCCCCCAAACCACCGGGGGGGGGGGGGGGGGGGGCTGAGCCCTGCTATTCCCCTCTCCCCAGGAGTACATGTAGCAGCAAGGAGCTACCCCCCATGACCCCTGGATGAGCTACCCACAGCTCTGTCCCACTCTGCCTCAGCCCTGTGCCCTATGCACTGCATTTGCTAAGCAGCACCTCCAAGACCAGCCCCTGTCTCCCCTCCATCACTGTGGGATCCTCAATCTGCCTCCCACCCATAGACTTACCTGCTACTCTCCACCACTGCCTGGGTCTGTATTCCTGGCCATATGCATGTGTGTGCACCCACACATGCACGTGGTGCCCCCTGCATCCTGCTCCCAGCAGCCTCTTGCAGGCTGGACCTCTGCCAGCCAGCAAGGGGAAGCCCACCGTTTCCTGCAATGAATGGAAAACCTGAATTCCTGCACAACACTAGGAACGCGGGACAAATGCTGTCCTGGAGTCATGCAGCCTAGGACCAGGACTTGATGTTCCCATTTCAGGACTGGGCCAGAGGTTGAACACCCCTGAGCTAACTATTAAGAAATTACATCCCCCAATACATTTTAATCTAAGATTTAGATAATGTTGTGCTAATTTCACCTGGGTCCAATGGTAACTTTACTGAAGTCAATATAATTGTCAACTTAACCAGACAAAAAAGGTTAAGGAGGCATCATATGAGTTATGCTCTTTGATGATACTAATCGCATTATATTTTCCTTGATTAATAAACTTTAATATTCTAGAGAGAGAAGAAAAACAGTAGGAAACACATACTTAATAGAGTTTGCCTGGATGTATCACACAGAAAAAATAGATGGAAAGGATTCTCATGATTTTGTGAAACAACCAACATTTAAAACATTCTTTACAAAAACAAGTTTCAAATATGTTAAATGGTCTGTGCGCAAATATGTGAGAGATGGGAACCATCAACTGCATTAAGCTTTGGCAGCAGAGGAAGGCAGTTAGAAACGGAAAGCAGAGAAGCACAAACAGGGTATAGCTATAAGATTACTTCTTTGTGCTTGCATATTAACACAGCAGCAGGCTTCTCCAAAGGTGCCCCTCCTTTATGTGCCTCTTAATGAGGTCAGAATAGCTTGTTCAGACTGTAACAGGAGTCTTGCACTCAATTAGAAAAATGGAATAGGTTGTACACAAATCTTGACCCTCCCTTAAAAAAAAAAGCTAATGCTTTGATTAGGGTACGTATGTCAAATGGATTGAAAAAAAAAAATTATCACCACCAGAAAAACCTAATCACCAGAAGAAAACTTCATATGGCCTGAAACACACCGAATGGATTCAGACCATGCCATGACAAGAAATGTAAAACCTACCAACATATTTCCACCACCCCACCAATTAGTACACCCCACAATATGCCCATGAGTATTCCTGGATTGTACAGCTGCACCTCCAGAAATGTAATAGCTCATACAATGCATCAGACTCACTGATGGAAAATACATAGAAGAGACCAAACAACAGCTTTGCACAAGAATGAATACATACCAGAAATCTATCAAAGACAAAAATACCCTATTACCTATGATGGAACATTTCTCACAAGAAAACCACTCTCTCTCCAATCTCTCAGTTCTAATCCTCAAAGGAAATTTACAAAACACCTTTCACGGATGAGCCTATGAACTTAATTTCATCAACCTCCTGGATACAAAAACGCATACACTAAATACAGACATTGGATCTATGACACATTATAACTTGCCAACATCCGATTCCCCAGGTACCTCCCCACTATTTTTCAGCTACATTCATTCCCTGATCCCTCCCTCCCCCCAACCTCTCTCTCACCCACTGACTTCTCAATTTACATGTTCACTGACTGGCTTTCTTGCATGCATACCAGCCTATGGCTTCTTTACTATTCATTCCATTCATGAAGACCACAGACCAGATGCTTCCTCAGCCTCAGGAAGGGTATTTATACCTGGAAGTTTGCGAAGAATTTTTCCAACTATTTGAGTTGGTCTAATAAAAGACATCAGATTTACCCAAAGAGCCTTGCCTGCCTGTCCTTAGACTAACATGGCTACAACCTAATCCCTTGAACAAAAAATGCAATTCCACATACGTCTCTAAGATTATTTTCCCAAATTAGAATTTATAGGCCACATCCACACATGCAAGCACATGCGCTTGCAGTAGCTCAAATAGAAGCAATACAAATTTGAGCTGGGGCTTTCAGCACAGGTGCTTGGATATGTACTTTGTTGTGGAGTAAATTGTGCCATTTGGGGCAATATAACCCTGCCTGGCTCCTCCTGGATCTGCAGCCAGGGAGAGCTACAGCCTGGGGCCAGCACCTGTGCTTTCCCCAAGGCAGCCCGGAGGTTCCCCCCCCCCCTCTACCCACTGCAGGGGTCTGGTAGTGGGGGCTGCTGCCTGGCTGTGACCTGCTGCGCACCTGCCAAAGCCAGATGTGGACTGCATGGCCAGCTGCCAGTGAACTGTGGTTGCAGGGTTGGCCTCTGTACAGTACTACTGCCATGTGTGCCCACTGCCCAACCATCTGGGCAGCTATCGCCCAGATGTTCTCGGTGTGGTGGCCTGCTTTGAACTGTCAAAGCATGTCCTCCTGGCCCCATTAGGCCAGGAGTTCAGCTACAGACAGCTGGGTCCAAGGTGCCAGCTCTGAGCAGGCAGGGTCCTGCCACTGGCCTCCCTAGCAGGAATTCTGGTGTTCCCTTTTGGAAAACTAAAAAATCCCTGATAAAAAAAATCCCAAAGTCACTCTGTAAAATACCCCCAAATCCATGTTCCTCCACAAGTAAAACAAAAGACCACTATAAAGAGAGAGAGAGAGACAGAGACAGAGACAGCGACCAGTTGGACAACGTTTTATTGATACAGTTTGATTGATTACAGTGTTAAAGCAAGTCTCTTATCATAATAATAAAGTGAACTCTAAATACTTGTTTCATGAATTCATTAATATATATTCTGCTGCCCTCCTACAGGGCAAAGGCCCCCCCACAAGGGGTTTGGCCCCCCAACGGGGGCCAAGGGGCCCCCGCAAGGCCCCCCCTGCAAGGCCCACATGCCCCACCCCAGCCTCGTCCCCCAC
>NW_005843137.1:67472-96449 GCF_000455745.1 Alligator sinensis | reverse complement strand
GGCAGGGGGAGGAGCCAGCCAGGGCAGGTGTTAAGGAGCTGGGGGAGTGAGCGGGGCCATCAGGGGTCCCCCTTATTGTCCCCTCCCCCCTCCTCCAGCACCCCGCCCCCTTACTCACCAGCACCGGAGCCCTGGTGCTGAAACATGCGGCCTGGCTGGCTGCGGGTTTCAGCACCAGGGTGAGGGGCCAAACATAGAGATGCTCTGGCAGCCAGAGTGTCTCCATTGAGGACCCAGCCTCCGGTTGCCTCAGGCTTTTTTAAACTTCAGGTTTTTTAGGCAACTCTGGTTGCCTGCTCCACTTTTTTAAACTTCAATTTTTTTAGACCCCTGGATATCCAGGGGTCTAATTTTCTCCCTGCACTGTAAACTTGCAGTGCGGGGAACATTTTTGCATTCCCGCATGTGCCTGTAGCCCCACCTCAAAGGGGTTTGAGGTGGCACAAGAGGCACGTGTGCAATCGTCTGGATGCGCCCGTAGTTACCAAAGCTAATCTATGGCCATCTCTGTAGCCTCAGGGTTGATGCATTGGCTGAGCTACTTATGTGCACTTACATGCATTGCTTAAGTGTAGAGACGAGTGGTCACTAGATCTCACAACTCCATCTGTCAACCTAAAATAACTATGTATGATTTCCATTCCCCTGAATACAATGTACAGGAGACTGATTCTGCTGAAAGAAGGACCTTCTTGTTTACAAACATCAGGGCAAGATTCTCATCTACTGCAATTTTTTAAAGCAAAAAATAAAATAAAATAAAATAAACTGAGCACAAATATTATGATAATAATCACCACAAGTCCACTGCTTTTGACCTAAAAGCAATGATCATATATCTAAAAGGAAAAGCCATCATCATTAGAAAAGCAACTCAAATATGAAATTTACTCTTCTTTTATTACCAGCATCATTCTTAAGACAGACATGTAACATATCAGCTTTTTTGGATTTATAAGTTCAGAAATGTGTTGCCTGTGTTTAAAATGAGCATTGTTGCTAGGGGTTCCACATTACTGTATCCCTACCACTATCCCCCCTTTTTAAGGCAGGGATTGTTGATTTCATAAATAAAGCAATTACCATAGTTTTATTTCAACCCTAGTCAGGAGTACACATGTAAAAACAGTGGCTTATTGTATATCATTTTTTTCAGTACTGTAATTCAGCATTAGCTAATGAGCCAGGCCTCCAAAGTCACGTCAGTTTGATTGATGATCACCAGCACAGGGTACTAAGGGTAGTACATCAAAGCCGTTTTAGTAGTAACATCAATGGAGACTGTCCAGAAACCTTTTTTGCCATTGCTTTAATGTAAATTGCAGCAGGCCAGCATAGCTTTTTGTTATATTGTAGACTTTGTCTAAGCAAACATTTTCTGTATATTGCAACATCATAAAAGTTTGAGTCATTTCCAATTAGTATTTTTATTTGTCATGCAACTGCATAACTGCTGTTGTTCTATGCTATGGCTCTGTCTTGCATTCTATCTTCCTCCCCAACTCAATGGGCTACCACATAGATGTGTTTTGTTTTATATTAACGGACACCAGTCTTCTTAGTCTGGCATGCAGGGCCAGCCCAGAATGCTGTTCTGAGATGGTTCTGACGTGGGGGGCAGGGGGCATAGGATTGCTCTGCAGCCAGATCCAGCATCTAAGGCTACGCCAGTGCACTACCCCAATTCCAAATCCAGCCTGCAGATGGACTTTGCCTTCAGGATCAAGCCCGTAGCTCAGCCCTGTTTCACTTATAGGTTCCACAGTGCCAGAAATTTAAGCTACTACTCTAGTTTAAAGCAGGTTGGCAACACAAATTCCAGGGTAATGTTTTACCCATAGGTCAACAGAAGGTCCTATCCATGTCATTTAGATCACCAAGCAAGAACCCTTTTCCTTGGAAAATTTGAGCTTATGGACCCTGCCCACAAAGTGCACAAGAAAGGATTTTTCACTGTTTCCTATATGGGCAGTTTAACTTTGTATGTACATATGCAGGTCTTTTATTTTTAAGGTAAGACATGCATAATATACTGTATAATATTCAATACTGTAATAGCATTCAGTTTCAAAAGGGTTGTAACTCAGTCAATTCCAAATTTAATCTCCATAGAAAGATTTCTAAACTAAAAATTCAACTTTATGCAATGTATGCAATATACTGTTTTTTAAAGAACCATAAGTAACTGAATATGAAAGCAGGGTAGGAATATATTTTATTTTTTCTGGAAAACACTTCTCTTCTCAAATGTTCCACAAAATATTTACCTTTGGATATATCATTTGCTAGATCCACACCTGACAGAACTAGCATACATTTGCTGCAATTCATGAAGCAATGATAACTTACCCTAGGTGAGCATTTGGCCCAATTTCAGCAAATAAATAAAAAGTCTAGATCCTGTGCTTAGCTTCTGCTAACGCCTTTGTGCATCACTAACTGTAGTGGTTGTAGAAACTCCTGCTTCACGTACAGACTTAAGGAAATGTCATACTTGTAGCCCTGCCAGAATGAATATGATGAGAGTGGTACAGATTGATACAAGCACAATACTTGTCATATTGAGGCACAAATGATACGCTTGCAATTGGAGGTGGACAAAATTTCTTCTCCAAAAATGAGTGTTTGGGTTGACTGAAAGAATTCATCAATCATTGTCAATTTATTCTATTTGTTTCAGTCAATGGCAAAATTCTCTCAAAACAACTAAAATGAAATATTTTAACATTTTTTAACTTTAAAAAAAATCACCTAAAAGTTAAATTAAAGAAGGATAAGTTGAAAAAGAAGAAATGTGTTTTGGTTGCAGAGAATCTTTCAACCCTCCATATCTTGACAAGAAAAAAACCCAAACATTTATTATTATTATTGTTGTTGTTGTCGTTTGGGTCAACATGATTTTTTAAATACGTTTTTCAATTCACTAACTATTGAAAACCCCATTTTCAGAGTTCTGCTTGTGGAAAAGAATATCCATTTTCCTCATATGCTTTTCATGCTTTTTGTAAGAGGCCCTTTAACATCAATTAATGTGATGCATTTGAATTAATAAAAATACATGAAAAAGGAAAAATAGTCAAAAAATCTATTAAAACCTATATGCAAATGTTTATGAGTTTATTTAAATTGCTAATAATTATTTCAAAGATGCAAACAGTTCTTACCTAAATATCTTTGTACATTCCACTAATGTGACCTTCACTGTACATATGCAAATGCAAAAGTGGGTCTGCTAAGCTTCAGCTACCCGACTGATATCCTTTAGTACTTCAAGCCCAATCATAATAATCAAAGCCAATCAAGCAACATAAGCAATAATTTTGCTTACTCTAATGAGTGCCAGAAACTTACTCCCATTACCATATATGTCTGGTTAATGTTATTTAATTATTTATCATTACAAAGGACAACTTCCCAATGAGTCTAGCAAATCAATAGATACAGCCAGTTTATCTGCATAAGTTTTAAATCAACTTTTCAGGGACTACATTAAAGTAACATTACTCAATGAAGTCATGTAAAATCCTTGTTTGTCCATCTTTTGAGGACTTTGTTTGTAGTAAGAAAAGCATAACTGGGAACACTTTTGACTTTTATAACCCTTTCTTGACTGTCTTGGATTTAAGAAATATATTTATCACATTGCTTTAACCATCTGAACAAATGAATTTGCTTTTCTTCTCTGCTATCTCCCCTCCTATGGTATTTCCTGTTCTATCAAATGTGGATGGTCTAAAGCTCATTAAGCTTTTACCAATACCTATTAATACAAATTCCTCTGAGCAATCTTTTCATCCTCTTTTCACAGCTGAAGTCCTTGAAAATCTGCATGAGCAGACATTTAATTAAAAAATACAGGTATTATTAAAAAGTAAAATAATGGTACAATATTAACAGCAGAATTATGGTAGCCTCCAGAGACCTCTGTGCACCAAATACCACAAAATACATTTTAAGAGACCACCTGTGCCACAACATTCTAATAAACATGACAGAAAACCTAAAAAAGTTGGGTGAAGTGGCTTGCCTGTTTGCCTGAGGTCACCCTTTAGGCTGCTGGCAGAACTGGGAATAGAAAGAAAGTCTCCTAGCTCCCTGTATCTATACTCTAACTTTGGCTTATGAAACCACTTCATGTATGAAAATAAGTGAAGAAATTATATTACTACAATTAATTAGCAAATGTTTTTTCATAGCTGTACAATGTGTTTCTATAGATTTCATTTTCTGAGTGTGAGTCGTGAAGTTTTTGGGTTTTTTCCAAACGTATTAGAAAGAGGAGTTTTATTCCAATCACATTACTGATGATTGCTATTTTGGGTTTAAAAAAAATAAAAAGCAAACAAAAAAAAAGAAAACAAGAAAGAAAGACAGCAAGAGAAAAAAAAGCCTTAAGAAACATGGGCTTAGTAAAAGAATACAGAAACCTCAGATCTGACAAAACAATTTTGAAGAAAAGTGACATTATCAAGCTTTTTTCAGAAAACTGAAATTAAAATCTTCAGAAGCTGGACAAAACATTCAGTGTTCAAACATAAATTGAAAACATTGGGGTAAAAAGGAAAACCAAATATAAAATAAAGCAAAAACAGGTATTAATTGTTTGGGGGGGGGGGTTGGTTTTTGCTTCTTTTGTTTGTTTGTTTTTAATAGTGTCCACATTTTAGAAAATTTCAATGGAAAAATAAGTCCATTTTCATTTTTTTTAAATAAATTGTTGAATAAGCTCCTGTGGCCCATTATTAGTCCAATATCTCATCCAGCTTCTCTCCCTTTGTAACACATAGTAGCTTGTGAATAAAGGCTTTGTAGAAATAAATGCATGATTTGCAGTTTTTTATGGTAGTATCTAGAGGCCCAAACCAAGATGAGAGTCCCATTTACTGGGGACATGAGAAACAGTACCCACAACCCAAAGAAGCTAAAGGGATAAAGTACAGAGACAGGCTTTTATAGATAAAGTTTGCAGTTTAGTCTAGAAACCCACCTGCACAAAGCCTGTTACATTTCTGAGTGCTTAATTCCCAATACTACCTTTAGCAACTATAATTCTGTAAGTATTTAAATTCAGATTTAGCTATTCATACATACACAGATACAGATAAGAAAGATATGATGAAGCTCTGAATCACATAGTTAAATCCTTTCATATAGGATTTACAGCCTCACACCCACATAGTTAACTTGTTCTTTGTTTACAAGTGTTGCAGTAATTCAGAGAATATTATAAACTATGCACTAGGTTTGATAATCTGTGCAGTAAGGTTTTCATAACACTGGAAGTCATACACAATTTATTTAAATAAGCTTCTAGATTTCATAGACATTAGGGCCAGAAGGGACCTCATAAGATCATAGGGTTCAGCCCCCTTCCCAAGGAGCAGGAAGTCAGCTAGGGCCAAACAATCTAGCAAGATAAATGTCCAAATGTTTCATGAAAGTGTCTGGAGTAGGTGCATGTGCCACCTCTGGGGGGAGTCTTTCAGGCCTTGATGGCTCAGACAGTGAAGAAGTTTTTCCTTATGTCCAGCCAAAAATGGTCTTGCAGGAGTTTGTGACCAATTGTCCTTGTCTTCCCTTGGGGTGCTCTGGTGAACAAGTGTTTCTCTAGATCTCGATGCACACCCGTTACGTACTTATAGGCTGCCACCAAGTCGCCCCCGAGCCTGCACTTTTCCAGGCTAAAGAGTCCCATGGCTCTCAGCCTCTCCTCATAAGGCCTGTTCTCTTGCCTTTATGTATCACATCTCTTATATATGACTTCAGATGTAAATATATTGGGGGGAAAGAGGAAGCAATAAGTTTTAATGAGGATCTGTTATTTAACATTTTCAAACAAATGAAACATATATCAATTCATTAAAACTAAGACAAAAGATTTGAAGTAGAAAGATGTAGTAGTAAATATAACATTTACAAACATAAATGCTAATCAATTCTAGTAGATACGGTACTCATCACTGAAAAGAAAACTTTTAGTCTTAAGGTAGGACAATGAATCCTGAAAACCATTTGTTTCCCATTGCCAAAGTACTGAGGTATTATTGGTGGATAAAGGTTGACTTTACAACAGAATATAAGTGCCTGTGTGGCAGGACAGAGGCAGTCATGATGCCCCCTGGTGGCCATATTGCTCCTACTCCAAAATAGTCCTTCCTTGATTACTCACCCACCACACCTTGTTCTTACTAAAGATTAGGGAAGGAAGGATGCCCACAGGCCTTAGAGCCAGCCTTAGTTATTTAAATAACCACCTAGTTCCTCCCAGACCCCACTAGTCTCTACTCAGTATTGGAGATAAACGGGCCCTCTCAGCCCTTCCTTTAAGGGCTAATTGCTTGGCTCTGCCTGCCCCTATACTATACCCCAAGCTTGCAGGTATTATCACTACTGATGTTTCAGTCACTGAGCCCTTCCCTGGGCTCTTGGACGCTCTGGGTTTTTCTGCCCTCTCCCTGGCCTGGGAGGACTCTCTGGTCCCCCCACCTCAGTCTCTCCCTGGGCTGGGGAGACTGTCTGGGTATGCCTTGAGCCTGTGTCTAGCAAGGATCAAGGCTTGTAACACAAACAAGACCACTAACAAAAAATAAAGGCCACTTGCCTGCATGGAACCATTCACTCTCTGCCCCAGGTGATAGCCCCTTTTTCCCAGGCCTGCAAAGAGGCTTACCCTAGCTCTTTCAGGAGCCTTGCTACTCTGCTGCCAGAAGCTCCTCTCTCCTTGTGGCTCACAGAGCTAGACTGCCTGACCAGTTCAGGATCTGGGGTTATATAGCTCAAGCCTGAGTCTCTTCTGGTCAGGTGAGTCTCTCATCACCCCCCACCCCCATGACACCTGAAAGCTGCCTCTCAGGTGCACCAAGAGTCCTGCTACAGTCTGTCTCCCAAACTATTCTCATCATGTCATCATCCACAGGCAGGATTATGGGTAAGCTATGATTTGATTGATCTATTTTAGCTCTGAGCCATTTTTATACATTTTTATGACCACATAAGTTCAGATATGCCTCTGAGTACAGATCTGGGTGATGTAAAAATGAAACCATGCAAATCACTCAGTCATAATTTCAAAATAGGTAACAGATGGGTTGATACTAACCCTAGTACTTCAGCTCTCCTTTAAACCAGATATTATAGTATCTGTCTGAAGCTGGTCAAAGACAGAGGTGGCATATGACATTTATTACTCAAGCAAAAGAAAACTATGCAAATATATTATACAAGAGTATAGATATCTACATATAGTCTTGCATCCACTGAAGTCAACATGGGAACTGAGGGGTTTCAAATTAAGCATGTTCATAAGGGTTTTCAGGATGACCATCTAAGATGTGTGTTCAAAAAAGGATTATATATACTTTAGTAGAACTTATTTTATTAGCAAATGCATTTTGATTTAGATTTTTTTCCTTTTCTGGAACTCAAATATTTTTGCTGCTAAGATAGCTAAATGGCCCCCGCAAAAATTTACTAGCACAATGTTTAGCAGCAGCAGTATTTTGTGCTATTATAATGTGTGTGTGGGGCATCTCAAACTTCCTTGAAATAGCTAATCATGCTTTATCACTGGCCCTGGGTTTATGAGACTTCGAGTGCCATTTACTTTCTCCAAGGATTTCTGAAAAGAGGTTTCCAGTGAGTTGAAAACATGCTTTTTGGATTTCACATGTACTGCAAAGTACATTGTTTTCCTCCCACCAACAGTACTAAAGGATGAAGTACTAGTATTGGCACTTACTGACATGTCTTTTTTTATTTGGCAAAATTCTAGCTTTAAGTTCCAAAAGTCCCTGGTTCACATTCCAGCAGGCATGGATTTATCATACTGAAAAAACACTTCACTGCATTAGAAGGTTTGATTTATTACTGCTGAATGGATTAGTATGCTGCAAAAAAAATCAGAAAGTTATCTCCAAAATTTGCTATTGTGCTGCACCAGCACTTTGCTGTTCTGTATCCATGACCTTGAATGGTGCTGAACATCCACAATTCCCACTGAAATCAGTGGCAATTGATGGCACAGATGCTTCCAGGAAGTGCTCACAGCACTAGACACCAGCCAGGCAACTAATCACCTTACAATAGATCAACAAACAATATGGTGTTTGATCACAGGTAACAGTGAGTAATAAATGTTTCTGAGGAACAATGAAACAATAAAACAATGAAAAACCTATCCATATTTTACTTAACTAAACATCATTGCTCCCTGCAAGATTATTTAGGTCCTACTTGCCCTGCATATTCTCCAGTACTGAACTGTTCAAGACAGTGTGCACCTTTGGAGCCACTATCTCCCTCTCATTTGTTATCAATTAATTATTCTGTCAAGATTGGGGTGATGCAGGCACTAAAGTGCACAGTTGACAGCCCAGCAGTCACAAGGTCAAGACCATAGCAGAGATGCTCATACCACAGCCTGTCAGATTCCAATGAATCTAAATTCTGCTAAATACCTTGTCATAAGGACAGAGGAAAAGAAAGTATTCTGTAGAGGCTGTTCAATGACAGTGCCACTTGACTTTGATATTGTACTTTGATATTGTACTGTACTCAGCTCCTTCAGGAGATGAATACAGATCCTGAGTACAGATGCAGGCCTGTCAATTTGGACAGGAGAGTGACTAAAGGGAGAGAGGAGTCAAAAAGGCACAGTTCACTCTGAAATTACTCTTTAGAGTGGTCCTTAGAGCTAGCCATACCACAAGCCTCAGATATATAAGCATATTAATAAAAATACAGATGTTACCTACAGTCTTCACATATACTCAGGTTGTTGTAAGCTTTGTTCTTTACAAATGCCTGATAGATTCTTATTTTAAGGCTCCCTGCTATTAGCATGTTAGTTAAGACTGGACTTCTTTTGGAACCTTGCTTTTCTTTCTTGTATTTTAATTTCTTCTAAACTCAATTCATTGAAATAGAAAGTGTTCTTTAGGAATAAAAAAGAACCACTTTATTAAAAATGTAACAAGCACCCCCAAGTTATTAGCTTTGCATTGCCCTACCCAGCAGCTCTCCTCTTTATCTATCATCCAATGCAAAACAACAAGTCCAAGTTACCATACATACATTAATTTAAAATATTGACACCTGTCTGGAGGAGAGGATTAGCTCTATTCTGTCCTAAGAGAAGTCTGTGCTGTCATGGCCTTCCCCATTTAAAGATCACGGAAACTAAAGGGCTTATCATCATATCCAGTTCAGCTTCTGTGCTTCAGAAATTGACTGAGAAATGTATCTATGATTTGTGTGACTAATTCAGGCCTTGGTCTATGGAAAACAGCCAAAATGCTGCCCACACAAGTTATTTTCAATACATTACTATATATATGCAGGAGTGCAGATAAATGTAAAATAAATTCACATATTTTAAATGACATATTTAATATACAAGGCACCAATTATTATCCATTAACAACATGAAGAAGAATACTGTGCAGTAAACATCTGGGTTATGAACTTTAAAAAATGCGGAGGGAGTGTTTGTCAAAGACTACCAGTTTCTGTGTTCCCTTTCCAACAATTTATCTACATTTCCACACAAACACTACATTCAAAGAATGTTAAGAGTTGTGACAAACTGTTAACATTAAAGAAATTCACAAATAGGAAACACACCACATGTCTTCTTGTGGTGTAAAAGATTCTGTGAATGTGCTCAACAGTTTTGTGAGATGCACATCATCAAGACCCTGGAAGAAATTAGTGCAGTTCTGTTTGAAGCTGAGAGTTATTGACCAAATAGATTTGGAGAACTGCCAACTTGTTAAAGGTGCTAATGATTCATGTATGCAATTTTTGAAGAAAGAAATGAGATTCAACAGTTGTTTGATTTTTCTGTCAAAATGTTAAATTGCACTTCAAGTTGTGCAGTGCTGTTGTCATTTTGAACATGCTGCAACACTCAGGTGAGAGATAGTATCCTTGTCCTGCAAGCAACTTATCTTTAGGTCTTATTCATGCACACTAAGTGTTTAAACAAACATGTACCATAAGGGGCATTGTCAACAGTAATTTTATGTTTTAAACAATTTTGCTATGATTTACAGAAAAGGTCCTTAAGATTCATTTAGAGGTTTGTACACCTCAACAACATTTTTTTTTGTTTGGTGTACTAAAAAGGTTTGTGATGTTGGTGATGATTGCTGTGTATGTGAACTTAGCAAACAAGACAGGCAAGGTACTGCAGAAAGCTTTTCCACGACAGCAATTATCACCAGTGTAGAATAGACATAACTTGTTAAAAGTCAGTTCTTCAGTTTGTAACAACTTTCATAACATACAGAAGTAGCATGATGACAGTATCTGCCAAACAGCTCTATAAGAAAAACGCCGTTTTCCTCTCAAAACAGATGTGTGACATTTAGACAATCTTTCTTTCATGATTTCTCATTCCATCAGTGTTTATTCTAGTTGCTTCACATATTTACAAAAGTTCTTCAAACTTTTTTCTTCTATTTTTTTTGTGGACATCAATAAAAGATTAAACTGGCTTTATTGGATACTAGTACCCAAAAATAGTCTCTAGAAGAAAACAAGCAGCCTTATAATATCCTGGAATTATTCCACTGCACACAACTTCACATGCAGTTGAAAACAATGAAACATATTGATACAGACAGCTCATTTTCCTTTGGGAAATATCTATTAAAATTAAGGCAAAGTGAACTGATATATCACGCAAGAGAGATCTTAAATTTCAGACCAAAGAGATAGGATCTCTCAAACGACATACCTTTTACTAACATCTCAGAAGCTCTTTTAAGTGGTAGCTTTCAAATGTGAAGGTATAGTTATACTTTAAGCATTTGGAATAGCAACAGATGGAAAAAATGGTATTAGCTGATGTTAAGAGCCAGAGAGGAAATGGATCATAGAAGGACAGAGCTGGAAGTATCTCAAGAAGTGGGTAGTTCATCACCCTCTCAAGACAGGATTGTTATTGCATAAAGCATCCAAAGACAAATGTTTTAAATTGCATTTAAAACAGTAATCTGTTCCAGGGGTTAACCACTCTCATATTTAGAAAGTTCTTCCTAATAAAATTTTTCTTATTGCAATTTAAGCCCATTATGTCTCATCCTGACCTTTGCATTATCTATCCACTCCTCCCCATCTTCTCTTTTCTAGATTAAACACCACCAATTCTTCTGACAGTTCCTAATATTTACTATAATATTAGTTACTATAATATATTTTAAAACAATTTTGTTATGTTATATAGTTACCATAGTATATTTTCTAGACTCCTGATTGCTTTTATTGCTCTTTTCTAGATCTTCCTCTGGTTTTCCACTTCTTTCTTAAAACATTATGTCATGAACCAGACATAATACTCCAGGTGAGATCTTACCAATTATCAAGAGGATATAATGGATCAGCATAGCATAAGCAAGCAACATGCATCAAAACAAATATTAGGATGAGATGTTAAACAAAGCATGCTTATACTACTGGCATGCCCTGATCTATTTTACGTTCTTTTAGTAAGGTAAAATAACTCTGGTGTCTTAATTACTGGCGTTGATAAGAAGGAATTAAAAAAAAAGATACTACTTCCATGTCTCTGCTTCATGTAGCATCTGAAACTCTTTCCACTATCTAATTGTAACATGAACTGTATATAGCTAGAGTCTCTTTCTTTCTTGGCATCTAACTTGTTAAGAAGAATAGAGTGGAATGTTGATTATCAGCTGATACTGACACAGCATCCCAGAAGTATAAAAAAGCATAGGTGCTGCTGTTAAAAGTATCTGAAATGCCATATTGGTCCAGCTAGTCCATCAGTCCACCTAGCCCAGTATCCTTTCTCTGACGGTACAAGTAGGTCCTTTAGAGCAGGGGCAAGCAAAATACAGTCCGCAGGATGGATCTGGCCTACCGGGCAATTTTACCCAGCCCACAGGTGGGCCCCCACCAATTAATTGCATCTCACCCAGCCTGCAGCTGCCCTTGCTGTGCTCTCATGAGGCCTGAATCACACCCACTCCCACCAGGGCAGCATGCTGTGTTCCCACCCTCATACAGGGGAGAGCCCCAGCCCTTGCCAGCACACAGCTTCCAGGCACAGCCACTGTTGCCATGAGAACTGCTCCCCTGTGTTCCTGCTGCTGTGCTCCAAGCAGCAAGTAGGAAAACACTGGTAGGCAAGGAGAAGCTGCAGCTGGGTGGGAGCATGAAGTCTAGGGCCCACGCCCAGTGGGGCGTCAGGAGCGTGGAACCCAGATCAGCCTGGTTCCATTGCACAGGGCTTCCTGCAGCTCACATGCAGCTCCTGGGACTCACAAGCCGCTGGGGGAAGCTCCATGCAATAGAGCCAGTGGCCTTCCCAGCTCCCTGCTGCCATGTGCAAATCCAGAGACTCTGCCAGAAGTGGCAGGGAGCCCCATGCAATGGAGCCAGGCTGCCTCTGCTCCCTGGTTCCCAGCAGAGTCCCAAGAGTTGCACATAGTGGCAGAGAGCGGGATCAGGCTGCCAGTTCCACCACTCACAGATCCCCCCTCCAGCAGTGTGTGATCCCCCAACCCGCTCTGGCAGTGCATGGTTCTGGCCAGATCCCAAGAGCTGCACGTGATCTGTGGAAAGCTCTGCATGAGGAAGGAGGACCAACCCGGCCCCGCTCCACGCTGCCACGTGCAGCTCCCAGAAGTGGCCAAAGTCATGCAGAAATTTTTAAGAGCAGCTTACACATATACTTGGTAGGAATTGTTTAGCCAGGGAAAATCTTGCCTTGAGCGGACCTGGACTAAATAACCCCATGAGGTCCCTTCCTACCCTACTTTTCTAGGATCCAATGATCATAACCCCGCCCAGCTTTCTCCTTTCCAAACTGAAGAGTCCTAGACTTTTAATCTTTGCTGTTATGCCAGCTGCTCTATACTCCTGTTCATTTTAGTTGCCCTTTGCTGTACCTTTTCCAATGTTTCTACATCCTTTTCTGAGGTGCACAGACTAGTACTGCACAGATGGAAGATAAAGGAGAAAAGAGGAGTGCCAGGACACCTGATTAAGGCATCAAGGAAAACAGAGGGGAGGAAGAATAATAGAGAGGGGAGAGAGAAACAGGTAGGGGGAACAGAAGGAAAGGGTCTTAGAGTAAAGGGGAAGGGCTAAGGATTAGGTAAGCAAAATTTTGGGGAGAACATAAGTACCATCACTACTTTGCTACATCTTCATTCCCTCAAGATTGTAGTCCTGGTTCTGGAACAAGGAGTTGCCAGCCTAAGACATTTTCAAGGGGCCTTGGCCAATTTGCAAAAGTGGACAAAGCAGAAGGCCCCAAAGCCATTTGCAAGCGACTACAGAGTGAACCTTTGCAGATGTAACAACAAAGTAAAGGAAGCAATTAATGAAGTGAAATCAAATACATGAAATTATACATGAGGGCCTTAATATAGAAAGTCTAAACAAAGCTTTTGCTTAAAAATATTAATAGTAGTTACTGATGTAACTAAATGTATGAGATGTAGTTTTGCTGTAGAAGACTTATTTTCAACTTATTATCTAAGAAACTTAATGAAAATATAGCTACACTGGGGAAGTAACATTCTATGAAGTTAAAGAAAGGAGACAAGAAATCCTTCTTACCAAAATTTGTAATTTTCATTATTCACACCATAGAAAAGTGGTTGGCCTGGTTACCAGAGTCACGTGTAAATACAGCAAAAAGTGTTAAAGTCACGTATTATTATAGGGTATGGACTAGAGCAGGGGTGGGCAAAATGCAGTCTGTGGGCCAGATGCGGCCCACCAGGCCATTCTATCCGGCCCACAGGACCCCTAAAAAATTTAGAAAATTAATATTTATCTGCCCCTGCCTCCCTGTCATGTGGCCCTTGATGGCTTGCCAAAACTCAGTAATTGCCTGCCCCTGGACTAGAGAGAAAATTGGAGAACTCAGCAAATTCAAGATGACCTACAGTCAGCATATGTGCCACTGTCTTCCCTTTGCTTAAGTTTCCCTAGACCAGGGCTGTTCACATTCAGTGTGGCCAGGGGCTGCTTGCTACAAGGACAGCAGCCACCACTGGGATTCCCCCCTGCCATGTGGCCTACACCAGCAATATGCAGCTCCCCTACTCCTGCCAAATGGGATGTGCTGGGCATGAGAACAGGCTACCTAGAGAAGTTGTAGAACCTCCATCCTTAAAAATTTTGAAGAGCAGATTAGACAAACACTAGGCAGGGTTGGTTCATGTGTACACACACACACACACACACATGCGCGCGCGCGTGCAACATATAATAGTATATATAAATTAGTATAGTATAAATAATAGTATTCTGCATATTAATATAATAGATAATTTTATATCTATATTACAAGTTAGCTGTTTATATATCTGCATGAATGTTCTGTGCTTTTGAGACAGCAATCATCAAACATACTATACTGCAAGAAGAGTAGTGGTTAGTTTCTTGAGGAAACACTTAGCAAGTTATGATATTACATGCAAATATACCTGGAAAGGTGGCTTCAAAGCATAGGATCAGCTGTAGTGGGATAAGATGCTGCAACTACCACAAGTTAAAATGCTAGAAAAAGGGATTTAAAAAAGGAAATGACACTTCAAAATGACCTTTTCATGAAGGTTGGAATGCTGTAACAGTGCTAATATAATCACATGTTGTTCAGAGACACTAAGATGCTTCAGTTTTCTTTTAAAACTTTGAAGTGTTGAGATATGCTATTAAATAAACTGGAGAAATATGATATTAAATAAACTGAGTGTCTAACTAGTCATCCTAGGGAAATATTGGAAATATTACTACATGAAACAATTAGACCTAAGCTGGATGAAACACTCGAGAATCTACTCCAAAACACTTGAGAACCTACTGGTCGCATCAGGGGTTAGGAGACCATAATTCCATCTCAGTTTTGTTTTACTGAAGAAACCTTAAGACATTCATCATGCATACTAGATAAACAAGCCAGTTTCTGGAGAATATGTTGTCTTAGTAGTTGGTGGTATCTGGGGGAGGAAATTGCAATGGAAGGTACAAAATGCTATAGAAACTGGGGAAAATGTGTAAACATAAAAAAGGATAGTTTTATTCAAAAAATTTCAAGCCAGAAATTAGTGAAAAAATTAGGCTTATTCTTCAGAATCAATATCTTCTACAATAAAACCTACTTTCTTAAAAAAAAAAAAAAAAAAAGAAAGAAAGAAATGGTAAGAAATACCATATTTTCACCCATGTCATCATTTTCTTCAGCAATCCCTCGCAGTCAAGGATGATTGTCTTATCTGTGTGTCTGAAGATGGCTGAGTAGTAGTACGAATGTTATGATCTACCTGCTGATTTATATGAACTAACCCTACTCATCTGATGCTGTTTTGAAAATGTTCTTTCCTGTCTCCACATGCCAAACTGTGTTAATGAGGGCAGCCAGCCTGCTGGGGGAATTGACAACACTGCAGAGGATGACATTACTGGCATGAAGCAGTAGCTGTGAAGTAAAAAAGCTGCCTTCTACAATAGCTGCATGTTATTTGCATTTTAACTCTTTCTCAGCCAAATGAATGCTAAAAAAAATCTGTTCAAGGTGAGAAAAAAGATAGCCTTCACAACCATAGTTCAGTTTACAACAGCCTCCTAACAAGATTTTAAAGGCAAAACTACAGGTAAGCAGCAAAAAGTCATGTTTTAATACAAGAAGAAGACAGAACGACATTTAGAAGCTCAATCCAATGAAACATAATGTTGTCTAGGAGATGACTATTATACTAAATGTATTATATAGGCATGTTCCTATTTCTCAGTGTAGACCTAAAATATTACAGCAATAGCAAAGCACAAACTTGAATTTCCTAATATACTTCACAAACTGTATTTGCTTTTACAACAGCTTGCTAAGCAGCACAATCCAGACACCAGCAATTCTATCAAGAAAATTAAAAACAAGGCTTGTCTTGATTTTAGCAACTACAGATTTAAGGATCATATCTTCATAGAAAACAGCAGTTTCTCACAAGCGTAGAGAACTAAAATATATTAATCACTTTGTAGCTGTCATTGCCCATGACTTCATATTGGTACTTTGGCAAAACCTAGTCAATATGCCATTTAGACAGCTGTTCTGAGTTCAAATGAATCCTTTTGCACCAGTCTATCCTATAGCCTAGGGCCTTGAAATCCAGATGTTTTGGAAGACATTTATTTCTCGTTAAATCATTGAACTTTCAGTGAAGTAAAAGCCCTGCAGTCCAGCTATGAATTTGGTTACAGACTTCTGACCTATTACACGATTTTCTCAGCAAAATATTTTACTTTTATTAGATATTTCAATTGGTTCTGTGAAGTTTGTTAGATAAACAAATAAAGGGCCCTATACTGAAGAAAAATCTCCTATCTGCTTTACTCAGCCAGTTTCAGTGACTCGAGGTAGACTTTCTACATTATTAAGAATAAAGAAATGTGCAAGTGTTTGCAAATTGAGGTAATGGCCATGGACTTTAAAAAACAAGCCATATCAAACCCAAAAGCTTTCACAGGCCCCGAATGAGCTCCATTGTCCCCCAACTACCTCACCTTATGATATGTCAAGAACAAAGAGTCTTCTGCTCTCTGCTGAAAGTCATCAGCTCCAGGATCTAAGGGAAACATGCAGAGAAGCAAATTGCAGAGGAAAGGGTCTTTTTCATACAGTACTTTCATCACTCCCTTTCCATTTAAGCTATGCAGATGGCTCACTTAATAAACTGAACACGGAGTTTAATAATCTGAGCAAGTGCCCTGCTTACTGTACAGCTCATCCAATGAAGAGGTACACCAATTTTGTTCTCCAGCAAATTTGCTAAGTTTCTACAAGGCAGCCTTTAAGTATTCTGTAACTAAGAAAAATTAGAGAATAATCAGAATCTTCTCTGTTTTTATTTTTGTATTCATCTCCCTTTCACCCCTCTTTTGTGAAAATATTCCACAAAGAGCATGACATTTATAATTTAGCAAGTGATAGCAGTTGTGCTGTAAATATCAATGTCATGACCCAATGATTGTGTGCGCGCTTTGGCACTGCAGAATTATTTCCCGCCACATGGAGCTTTCTTTGCACGTGCAATTCTCAGCTGCAGAGAGAAAACCCCAATGCAAAGGAGTTCCTGCCACCCGTATGTAAATTTGTTTCCCACTATTGGGTGTTTCTAAATTATTCCTACGTGGCGGCTAGCAATTGGCTCACTAGCTGTATAAAAGGTTAGAGCAGTTTCTGCCCAAGTTGTAGAGGACTCCACAACCATCTCGTGGGGACTCTGAGCATGCGGCAGAGTAATAGAAACTTTGTGTGTGTCTCAGAGGAGTTTGGCGGCCTGATCAACCACCAACCTCTTCCCATCTCGTTCGTTAAATTCTTAAGACGTATCTACGGTTTTGCGCGCTCGTCAAGGGTATCCAGAGCTCTGTCATGTTTGTTTTTGCAGAGCCTAGCAAACTCCGTGCGTGTGTCTTCGGTGGAGCCTAGCAAACTCCACTTGTGTTTGTCTGTAACTGCAACTCAAGAAAGTTTTTCCTGCCTGCACCGCGACCACCTACGGTGTAAGTAAAACAATCTTTAATTAACCGCTACGAGTCCGTGCCTAATTCTAGTCCGTCGTGCAAAAGTACCCACCCTACCGTTGCGGGCTCCCAGCCACAGCCCGCCACGTGCCCCCGAAAGCCTTGGACCGCTCCCGGCCCGCACAACCAAGATGTTAGGAAACACAAGTGCTATTAGAAATGTCTTATGCAGAAGCATTCACAGTTCCTTGGACTAGATTTTCAGCTGCTATAAATCGACATAGCTCTACGGATATCAATAAAGCTCTGTTAATTTATACCAGCTAAGCATCTACAGCATTTACACAGTCTTGCCTTATATGGTGAAAATAAGTGTAAATAAAGGTTGTGTGTCTCTTTCCTTGTAACAGTTCTCTTTCTTGGAGGAGCAGAGTAAATACATTAACTGCAGTGAGTCAGAAACTTTTGCTGGAGGTTTTATAAACCAGTGAAATTACTTAGCAAGGAAAACACCTAAACCAAGCATGATTCTTTCGAGACATAGCATTTAACCTGCTAATAGAAACAGATAATTTTATGACTTATTTCCCCTACCTCTTGACAAACTCTACCCTTCCAGGAAACATTGGTGCCTCTTAGAATCTTTATTATAGCTTTCCTGAAGCACCTGTGAAAGGCCAACAGGGCTAAATTGAATTAACTCCTTCTTTACGAAGCAATAACTTAGTCCCTGTTTTGCCTGATGAGACAACAATCACTGGGATGATTGTCTGTGAGAGCAGGATACTGATGGCTACTGAATGAGTATGGAGAATTATTTCATTTCTTTTTCATGCTCTGGGACTGATACCCTAAACCCACTTGCTGATTGCTCTAGAGAGGAAATACGAACAGCTTTAGTTGTGTATCTAATGTCAAAACCACCATGGTCAAATGGTTTTACAGCAAAGCAAAATCAGTTCTTTGATCATAACACTTCAGGAAGAGAGACTGAATTAAGCAATACATTATAATTAAAATACAAGAACCAATCATGGTTTTTTAGTACTTCTTAGTAACATGTATGCATTTGTGCATCTGAGAGACAAGAGATAGGTGACATTGTAGGTCAAAGACTTCAAAGACTGGATGGAAAAGCTCAGGAGCTGCAGAGGTCCAGAGTTTCCATTAGGAATCATCTCTTTGAAAGCCTCCAGCATGAAGCAGGTCTAACCATCTGAAAGCCAGTTATGTAATGCAGAAGCTCATGTTAGCTAATCATCACTCAAACTCTGAGTTAAATGAATCTCTGTCAGAGTCTTTGACTCTGAATGATTTCTGAGCAACAGGAGTAAAGTAACAAAGAAAATACCGTAAGGGGAAGTATGGAGTGGTCAAAATTTATTTCAGAGTTAAAACTCCGGGCATCTAGATAAGTTTTAACTAGTATTTCATTCTCCATCTGCCAGCAATGAGTACCCAAAAATGGGAAATGACTTGGAAGGATGCTTTCTTTCTGATGAATTTATTCTGAAGTAATTTATACTTTTAGTTTTCTGTTAATTCAGCTCACAGAAGCTAAGACATTGTATTACAGAGATTTGAAAAGTATTGCCCTCCAGTGAAAAATGAAATGCATGGGAGATGTCTTAAAATAAAAAGTAACAAAAAAGAAAGCCAGAAGAGGGAGAGAAAACTAGATGCGTCTTTCAACCCTTTACATCTTACAAGCTATGGACTCCCTTGGGGAGTAAGTCACAGCTGCTGGTGCTCTGTCCAACTCAGCTGTTCTCAGTACTGTGTGATACGGTCTTCTGCCCACAGTAGGCAACCTCTCTGAAAGACCCTTGCAAGAAGTCTCTGGCTGTCCAGCAAGGACCAATCTCTTTCCTATTCCTTTGGCTGGGCATTCCTTTGGCAGCTGGATCTGGGACTTCTAGAGTTAGGTTATACCACCTGACCTCTTTTTAATATGTAAGGTGACTGGAACAGAAGGCAAGGATCTCAAGGCATACAGGCATTAATTAAAATAATTTAGACACTAATTTAAATATACAACATACTAAAAATATAAGTATAGACACTTCTTGAGTAACGCAACCATTGTTGGCTTCTTCTGTCAAACTTTACAAAACATCACCAAAAATATCACATTCTTTGAGGGCTATGCAGAAGGATGAGAGAAGAAAGTCTGGATTTCAGCATATCATGACAGAACTCAGTGGGGATCTCTACAGGAAATGCTACAAAGCATATTTCATTTGAAGCAAGGAACTTTAATAGGAATTTCATTTTACACATGAATGTTCCCTGTGTGATAATCTTCTGCCTGTTTATTCAGCAGCTGGAACGCAGGATTAGAATGTGAAGGTGACAGGAGCAGTGAAATGTAGGTTCCTGAAGCATAAAAAAAAATGGTATTAACCTTTTAATGATGCTTCATTCACACCCTGATTTTTATATAAATATAAAAACATGGTAAAGTAGTCTGTTTTATTTTCTCTGAGGTATTAAGCTAGAGAAGAACTGCCAGTTCACTGAGGGGAAAGACAGTGAATATCAGTAATTTGCTTCCAGATATATATGCCATGTTATAGATGTTGAGAGGCAATTCTGTACGTGACATGAAAAGCAAAACCAGAATAACTCAAAAATTTACCCCACAGGTATTTTATCACTCTCAAACCACACAAACAGTTTTCATTGTCCTGTTTTACAAAGCATCTAAAATAATCTAATTCAGATTGCATTTAAAAGGTTCATAGTATTTACAATTTAGCAAGGAGTTTGATAAGCTGTGGGAATGGAGGTGCTGGAATAGAGTGGTTTAATTCTGAAGTCAGAGATAAAGTTAGGAATAGTTTTAGGCTTAGGGTTTGTGAATCATGGGAAACTGAAACCAGAAAAAGTTTATAGACTCCTTATCAGCCCTAGTTTACAGAGTCTGAAGAGTTGTTGTAGCTGTGATGGTTCAGGAAATATGTGAGAAGCAAGGTTTGTTTTTTTTTATTTTGGCAACATCTTTTATTAGACCAATTTAGGCCAAGAGATTAAGACCCTCCTCGTTAAAGGTATTTAAGATTATTGATTTCCTTAGGAGTTAGATGTCTAAATCCTTTTTGTGCTTCTAAGCCTGAGTGACTCTTTCCACAATCACACACAGCATCTGTGTTCTTCAGAAACAGATTACAGGCCTTGTGATCTTAGTCCCTTCATCTAACCCAGAAACCCTGTTGGCTTCCTAACCAATTAAGGGCAAGATTTTCAGGCTGGCACAAATGTGCACAGCTGCATTGAATTCGGTGAACCTCCCCTAGTTTACACCAACTGCAAATATAGCCTCAAAGCACCAGGTTTTTCCCCAGGGTCTGCCCCAGCACTGTAACTAAAAAGAATCTCATGTGATTAATCTTATGCAATTAAAAAGTTAAATCCATCACCTTTATCTTCCCTTCTCCAAAGTCACATCATTAACTGAATTATAGACCCACTCTGTAGCTTTCACGTACAATACTGTGACATAAAATAAATGTAATATATGTTCCTTAAAGTAAAAAAAAACAAAAACCTGCAGACTAATTACAATGTTTCTCTTAAAATTTCTCTTTGCATCTCTGAAGTATCAGAGAATATGTCAAGTTATATAGCAGTTGCTATGGTAACTAATACTTTCTAAAATAGAAGAAACAAAATAAATTCACCAATCTCTCATAGAACATGAAAATACATTTTTCACCAAAATTCAAGGATAACCCTAACTAGTCATTGTTGTCATCCCTTTTTTCTCTTCCATCTCACTCTTATTCAGAAACAATCGTAAATAATTTGGTGCAGAAGAATAGGGACATTTTTTTCATCATGCCACATTTTAAACTTTCTTTTCTTACAGCAGATAAGGAACACTTGATCACCTCTATTCAGGCAATAGGAGATGATTTGTAAAAGAAATAGATTTCATAGACATTAGGGCTGGAAGGGACCTTGGAATATCATTGAGTCTAGCCCCCCGCCCAAAGGGCAGGAAGTCAGCTGGGGACATAGGATCCCAGCAAGATAAACATCCAATTTACTCTTCAAGGTGTTCAATGTAGGTGCTTGAACCACCTCCAATGGCAGGCTATTCCAGACCTTGGGGGCTCGGACAGTAAAGAAATTCTTCCTTATGTCCAGCCTGAAATGGTCTTGCAGTAGTTTAAAACCGTTCAACCTCGTCATCCCTTGGGGCGCTCTGGTGAACAAACATTCCCCCAGATACTGGTGGTCACCCCTGATAAACTTATAGGTGGCCATCAGATCACCCTTGAGCCTGCGTTTTTCCAGGCAAAAGAGCCACATAGCTCTCAGCCTGTCGTCGTAAGGTCTGTTTTCCTGACCTCTGATCATGCGCGTGGCTCTTCTCTGCACTTTCTCAAGCTTCTCCACATCCTTTTTGAATTGTGGGCTCAAAACTGGATGCAGTACTCCAGCTGCGGCCTCACCAAGGCTGAGTACAGGGGGAGAATGACGTCCCAGGATTTGCTTGAGAAGCATCTATGTATGCAAGCCAGTGTTTTGGTCGCTTTACTAGCCGCAGCATCACATTACAGGCCCATGTTCATCTTGTGGTCAATGATGACCCCCCAAGTCTCTTTCTTCCATAGCACTAGCCAGCATACCACTTCCGAGCCTATAAGGATGCTGCAGGTTTTTCCTCCCAAGATGGAGAACCTTGCATTTTTCAGTGTTAAACACCATCAGGTTCTCATCCACCCATTTGCTGAGCCTGTCCAAAGTCAGCCTGGATCACCCTCCTGTCTTCAGGTGTGGATGCTTTGCCCCAAAGTTTGGTGTCATCAGCGAACTTGGCCAGGCTTCTGACACCAATGTCCACATCATTAATGAAAATGTTGAACAATTTGGGTCCAAGGACAGAGCCTTGGGGGACCCCACTGGTCACGGCACCATGACGATTGACTTCCATCAACCATCACCCTCTGAGTCCAACCACGGAGCCAATTCCCCAGCCAGTGGACTGTGGTGAGGCCGAGGCTGCAGTTAGCCAGTTTTGCCAAGAGGTGATCATGGGATACGAGATCAAAGGCTTTTTTGAAGTCAAGATATATGGCATCAATCTCTTCTCCCTTGTCCAAGTCATAGGTCACCTGGTCGTAACAGAAAATGAGATTGGTCAAGCAAGACTTACTCGCAACAAACCCATACTGGCTATCCCTCAGGATGTTGGTGTCAGCCAGTCCATTAAGGATGGCCTCTTTAATAAACTTTTCTAAAACCTTCCCCAGGATAGAGGTCAGGCTGATGTGCCTATAGTTTGCCGGATCCACTTTCCTCCCTTTCTTGAAGATAGGCACCACATTGGCCTTCTTCCAGGCTTTGGGCACTTCACCGGAGCACCAGGGGTTCTCAAAGATCCATGCCAGAGGCTGGGGTATGATGCTCACAAGCTCCTTGAGTATCCTGGGGTGTAGATTGTCAGGGCCAGCTGACTTGAAGGTATCCAGCCTCTCAAGGTGTTCCTTCACGAGGTCAGCATTGATGGAGGGCATGGAATCTCCCTTACCTGGACCTCCCTGTCCTGTAGTGGGCATGGGCGTCCCATGGGACTGATGAAAGGCCGATGCAAAGTACCCATTAAATAGGTTGGCTTTTTCCTGGGCGTCAGTTGTCAGATGTCCCATCTGCTTTAGCATGGGTCCAATGTGGCCCTGGCTTTTCCTCCGGCTCCCCACATATCTGAAAAAGGACTTTTTATTTTCTTTGATACTCAAAGCTAGTTGGAGTTCAGTTGCAGCCTTGGCTTTCCTCGTTTGCTCCCTGCAGGACTGGACCAGTGCAGAATATTCCTCCTTGGAGGTGAATCCCATCCTCCATTCTTTGTAGACCTTTCTTTTTAGCCTCAGGAGGTCTGCTAGATCCCTAGAGAGCCAAGGGGGCTGCTGTGCCCTCTTGCTGCCTTTCCTCCAAGATGGAATAGAATTAGCTTGTGCATTGAGGATCGCTCCCTTAGGGAGCAACCACTCTTCCTGAACTCCACTCCCCCTGGGGTTGTGGTCCTTTGGGGCCTCACTGACAAGCCTCCTGAGCTTGTCAAAGTCAGCTTTCCTGAAGTCAAGGACTTCACTGTTGCTAACTGACTTGCCAGTTTTATGGTGGATGGTGAAGGTGATCAGCTCATAGTCGCTGTCACCCAGTTTCCCATCGATCACTAGGTCACTGATTAGGTCATCCCCAGTATACAGTACCTGGTCGAACAACTCTTTACCTCTCGTTGGCCCATAGACTTCTTACATCAGGTAGAGTTCATCCATGCATGATAGGAAGCTTTGTGACCACTCGGATTTTGCTGAGTGATCCTCCCACAAGATGTCTGGGTAGTTGAAGTCACCCATGACAACCATAGTCCTGGAGCACGTGGCCTCAGCCAGTTCCCGGGTGAACTCCTGGTCAAGCTCTTGACTTTGGGTGGGAGGTCTGTAGTAGACTCCCACCGTTGTGTCCCCTGTGCCATGTTCCCCATGGATTTTAACCCAGAGGGTCTCTAGTTGTTCACCCTGGTCACCAACATCAGCTTGCAGGGATGCATAGCTTTCCTTAACATAGAAAGCTACACCCCCGTCCCTTTTATCTACTCGATCTCTCCTGTACAGGGTATAGCCATCTATACCCATGGCACAGACATAGGTGGAGTCCCACCAAGTCTCTGTTATCCCTATAACATCATAATTATTTGTGTTAAGTAGGAGGATGAGTTCCTCCTGCTTATTCCCCACACTCCTGGCATTTGTGTACAGGCAGGCAAGTGTCCCCTTGGGAGCTCTTGCCTTGCCCACAAATTGTACCAGGGCTGGGGCAGGGGTGGGCTCCCTTAAGTGCCTTGGCCTGCTGGCTTTGCAAGGGTTGTTCAGTGGGTCAGCAGTGGGGGTAGTACCCCCGTTCCCTGGCGGATTTAGTTTAAAGCCTGGTGGAGCAGGTCAGCCAGTCTGGCTGAGAAGAGCCTCCTCCTCAGAGGAGAGAGGTGGAGGCCATCTCTTCCCAGCAGCTTGTTGCCTCTCTCGCCAAAGAGCGGACTGTGGTCATAGAAGCCAAAGCCTTCCCGATGACACCAGCACCGCAGTCCTTGGTTAACTACCTGGATCCTCCTCTCCCTCCTCAGCCCATACCCCAAGACTGGGAGGGTTGAAGAGAACACCACCTGTGCCCCCAGACCCTTTAGACCCGCTCCCAAATCCCTGTAGTGCCTCATGACATGTCTAGGAGTGCTCTGAGCCATGTCATTGGTGCCCACATGAATAAGGAGCATGGGATAGTGATCTGTGGGCTGAAGGAGCTTAGGGATCGTCTCCACAATGTCTCGGATGCAGACCTCTGGGAAGCAGCAGACTTCCCAGGCTAAGGGGTTGGGGCGGCAGATTACCCCCTCAGTCCCCCTCAGGATGGAATCTCCCACAACACACAATTTACGTTTTGTCTTGGGGAGAGCGGGGGCAGTAGCTGCAGTTGAGCCTGTGTTGCCTGCAGGAGCTGACAACTCAGCAGGCTCTGCTAGGGCTGCAAGAGGTTCGTATCTGTTGCTAAGCTCTGGCAGGGCAGGGGCCTTGGTGCGGTGGGCCTTAAGGCCCTTGACCACCTTGGTCCATCCCCCTGATTGGACAGAATGGGAGGTCATAGAGTCCTGCCTTGTCCTGTAGGGGAACCGTGGTCTACCCTCCGGCTCCCGGGGGAAAAGGGCCTGGCAATAGCAGTCTATCTCCTGCTCGCAGTCCCTGATGGCACGCAGTCTCTGGACTGTGGCCTGGAGTTCCTCCAACTGGTGTGCCAGACCCCAAAAGGGAGCAGACCCCACAAGAGGAGGTACCCATGCTCCTGGGCCCCAGAGCCTGAAAAAGGGACAGTCAGCCCCCGCAGCCGAGAGCCAAGGGCTCCATCTGCATGGAGTCCGGACCCATGGGCTCCATCTGGGTGGCCGTCTCTGACAGGGACCCTTGGGGTGCGGCGGGTGACCATCCATGGCATGCCCAGATAGGTAGGCTGGGCCCGAGTCTGCCTACCCTAGGGGGCTCACAGGCAGGGCCTTGGACCCTCCCGCACACGCTTCTGCACAAACTCCATTCTAACTCACACGCTGGCAGAACAAATGCACTTGTTTGCGGCCCCGGCCTCCCACTCTCTAGGGGTTACCCCCCTCCCACCATGAGCCCCGCTTACCTCTGGCTGTGCTGGGGGTTGGTGGGGGGCTCCGTGGCTGCTGGGGGGGGTCTCTGGGGGGCTTCGGGGGAGTGGGGGTGCAGCTGGCATTCACCTGCACATCTCTTGCTGCTCCTGGAGCCTAACTGAGACTTTTTTTGCTGTTGGCAGGCCCTTTTAAACTTTTAATTCAAAATCTCTGTTTAAATTTATATATTTGTGTGAAGGTAGGGTGTTGTTGAATAATCTCTATTTGACAACCTAGGAGACTGAACTTGTTTATTACTTTGCAGAAGAGTTATAGGAGGATCAAAATAAGGGCAAGTTTCATAACACAACTCTGTTTTCATGTCTTCTGCCTTGGATTGGAGGGATATTTTTACCACTGAAAATAAAATCTTGGTGGATTATTTAATCCTTGGCCACTATCTGAGACTTCCAGATTTCAATGCAAATTTAATATAAGATGTCGTCATTTCATAATAATTTAATAAATGTTAGTCGCTGGTAACTTGAAATATTGGATAAGACCAATATCTTGCTTCTAGCAATGGCAATAATGATTCTTCAAAGGAAGGTGCAACCCGCTTATATGGAAAATTTCCTCTTAACCTTTATGAGTCAGTATCTGACTTATGCCCTGAGAACGATAATTACATTCTTTGTAAAAATATGAGGTCATGACCACCATTGTTTTACTCTAGTTTTATGCCAAGATAGCAAAACCATGAATGAGAAGGAAAGTGCCTACCCTACAACTCTCAGACTGAGAACCATAGAGAATTTCCATCCTGATCTCAAGAAAGTTGCAAAGGACAGCTCCCACGGAATGTGTGAGCATTCAGCAGCATCCTCACACATAGTGACAATGCTGACACAATGACAGAATGAAGGACAATGGGAACACAACAACAATGGGCAGCAATAGGCAATAGTAGGGAGGAGGGGGGAAAGAAGTAAGGAAGAACTATTAAAAAAAAAGATAAAGCCTAATGGGAAAAAATGCATCTATTCACCTTCTACCAGGCAAGAAAAGCATTGTATAGCTATAAGAAGATGGATACTGTCATGTAGAAAAAAAGCAAAACAAAACAAACAACTTCTCTAGCAATTTGCCTTCTTATAAATACACCTGGCAAAGAAGGGGGTGATCTCACTTTGGCAAGTTGGAAACTACATAATTTAGTTGCTTTACTGCATGTAATCCTGGACCATTCAATCCATAAATAAACAGTGGCTCCACATAGTTACCATTAAAAAATATTGATACATAGCCTACCACGCTAACATGCACTGAGCAAAAATTACCTGCAGTAGCTAAATATGTCCCAGTTCTAGCAAAGCTTCCTGGGGAATTGGCATTAAATCTGAGCTTTTGTACTTCAAACTGTAGGCCCTATACGATCGGAACCAGACATAGAAAATACACATTTTAAAGACTGAGAAACTAATATATTCAATGAGGTCAAAACCGATTTGTAAGTTAATGCACTTCTACTGTTTGAGAACATTAAGCAAAAATGTAATATGCTGAAGAAAAAAAGCATTTTTTTTGTATCTTTACTTGCAGAATCTTATATTAGACCACCCAAAATAAAGATTCCTAAATCTTACCAGCTCCTACTTCTGGTACCTCAAAATCTCTACTAAGATGTTATCTACCTGAATAGATACCTAAAATCACTAAGTGTTTCAGTTTACACCAGCACATTTCCTGTAATGCCTGAAGACTGCTTCTAAGTATACCCAGGATTGCATCAATTTTGACAGTGCCCCCATTAGATCCCAGGATCTCTGTAGATGTGCTCTCTGGATTTAGGCACCTTAGTCTCTGGGTGCAGGAACTTATTTTACTGCATATTAAAGTGTCATGTAAAAAAGTGAAATTATGCTAATGTTCAGTAAAATAAGCTACTGTGCATTAAGTGTCACTTAAAAACTGTGCATTTGTTACTGTACATTAAGGCACATTTGTTTAGTACCTCAAATTGGAGGTACTAAATTTAATATGCATTAGGGAAAGCGCCTTAATGCACATGGAGACAAGCCCACTATGCAGCTCTACACCTGGGATTTGAACCCCTGAACCCTTCCATGAGCTCTCTTTCACCAATGTTGCCAGATGCAACATCTTAACAGTTTATGCATGCATCTGAGCCATAAGACACAGAAGTTCAGTTTCTTCCATTCCCAGAAGAGTATCTTCACTGCTGATCAGCCAATTATACAGAGAAGAAAGTTCATGGGGACCCCAACTACCTAATTACAAGGCTTAGTCACAAATGGAGTGGAAAGGCAGTATGTGAGCTTCAGCTGTGATCTGGGGTTATAGTATAGACATCCCCAGATAAGGTGATACACCTCACCTCATAATTTCTTGTTGTCCAGAATTGGTAGATCCCTGCTTAGCAGTTTGGCTACTGTGGATAATTTTCTGAGGTGCCTACCTACATTCCTACTTTATTTTCTCATATACCACACACCCAAGAATACTAATAAATCCAAATGTATTGTCTTTGAAAGGCAGAATAAAGAAAAAAAGACTTCCCTATAGTACGCAACATTGTGGACAGTGTGAGGCTAGCAGCAGCCTCTGGCATGCTGATATTGGGCCTTCTCAGGGTCAGGTTCCTTAGGAATGCACCCCAAAGTAGTAAATAAACTCCATCTAAGGCTAAACTTAGTAGTAGCAGTTAGGGAGCTGAGCCAGCTCATTTTTCTACTCCCTGCCAGTTGCATGCAGATCTTTCTTTCACTATTGTCCCTAATTGGCAGAAACTGTCCTTGCAAATAAGGCACACTAAAATACCAACAATTAGTTTTTGGTAAAACGGTGTTTTGTATTCAATAAAATATTGTACATTACATAAGGGTCTTTAGGTGTTTAACTCAGGAATTTAACTAATTTCTACAGTAGCAAAGGAGCAATAAGTTAGGTACTGAAACACTGAATATTATGATACTGACATCCTTCTGTGAGCTTAGTTATTTATTCTGTGAGCTTAGTTATAAGTGCAGCTGCCCAGTTCAGTGCCCTGGGCAGTGACTGCACAGTGTAGAAGCAGCAGCCAGAGGTGCACTGCTGTGAGGAGGAGATATCACCTCCTTTTTTCTTTTTTTTTTTACCTCCAGCATGTGTCAAGTGGCCATTTAAACACTGATTTGTGAAAGCAAAGAAAGAAGGTGACATCTCCCCTGCAGCAGTGTACCTCCAGTGGCTCTTTGTGCACCATGTACCACCACTGTTGTTCTACCCACCCCACTGCCAAAGCCAGAGTTGGATCCACTACAGAGAAGATGGGGAGAAGGGAAAGA